>NC_044355.1:1692500-1992500 GCF_007364275.1 Archocentrus centrarchus | reverse complement strand
GGGTGGGGTTGAAACAGGTGGGTTTGTTCACTGCAAAGCCTGAAACACAAGATGGGTGATGTAACTCGCTAACTTCTTATATTTCCAAGAAAAATACATGGAAATACTTCAAATGCATTTTCAACCTGGGGCCACTGGCTACAAACCTACCTGTAGATAATAATTTAACTGCTACTAATACCAACTGGAGTGCAACATTACTCTTTGGGACTCTTAAACTGGTAACCTAATCACCCAGTTTATGTTTTCGTTACTGTTATTGTGAGCATTCAAACAAGGCACATGAGCTGAGGAACTATTGTATGTACATGAAACTTAAACTTGGCCATTGAAAATAAAGCAGTGTGACACATAATTTAAGATCTTTAGAGACCTACCACCTTCATGTCTGTGCATTAAGGCATCATCTGGATATTGTTAGCTTAGCATAAAGGCCAAGACTTGCAGAAAAAAAAAAAATCTCAGCATCTGTTAAATTTAACTTAACAACTATGTAGCCTGTTTACATTTTTAATAACATGTTAAAGTTAGCATAATCTATATTTATCGTTTTAGCATGTCAGCATTAACATGCTATGTGCTCCATAGCATGGAGCACTAAATCTAGCACTAAAAGTTTGACCAGTGACTAAAAAGGATTTTGACTTAAAATATGCTGACATTTAACATTTTTGCACGTTAATGTTAGCCTACTTTTTTTTTTACCCTTAATAAAATTTAATCGGTTCTAACATTTAATCTTTATCATTTCAGCATGCTAACATTAGCATATTTAACCACAGCACAGAGCACTTAATCTTAAAATGGTAAACCTAATTTATAGAACCTAAGCAATTTATATTTTAGTATGTTAATGTGAGCATGGTAACAATCGCATTTAACAGAAAATATTTTTTAAAGGATTTTAGTTCAATATATGCTGCATTTAGCATTTTTACATGCTAACACATTTATTCAAGTTAGCATAAGATAGCATTTATCCTTTCAGTATGTTAATATTATCACATTAGCCACACTTCATACTTTACTAAGTATATTTATTTATCACAGTCACAGTGGCTGTAGCCATCTTTTATATACAGTCTATGGATAGAATCACAGGAAGCAACTTAAGACCAAATTATAAGAGGTAAATATTGCTAAATGTTATTTGTAACCAAAACACAAATATGATTAAACAACGATAAACTACATGAAAGCCCATTCCCCATCTGACTCTCATTATCTTCACAATCACACTGCAGCCACATTTTTCAGTGCATGTCAGCTTGGTCGCTGACTCATGGTGGCAGAGCAACGACCCCACAGCAAAGTTTTTTTCAGGGCAACCGCAGAAAATGAATGTTTCCATCTAATTTTAACAGCATGTAGTCAGGGCCTGTTTCTCTGACCTCTCTGCCAAAAACTGCTATACTAAAACTCTGAGCAGAAGATGACTGCGTGGAGTGCCTTCACACACACACACACATATACACACACACCCTTGACCTGTTGCATTGCTGTTTTGCAGTTCATGTTGTCATGGGATTCACAAGATGCTGACGTAATCTGGGACGGGATTCAGACCCTCTGACATGGGCCTTTGGGTGGATGTTTGAGGCGTGCGCCTGGCAGGAGGGATTGTTTCCTCATTTTGTACTGAAAACACATGAGATTCTCATTTGCACTTAAACTGGACCGGACTAAATAAATTCAAGAACCAGTCTCTGAACTCGGCCGTTCATGCTGCATCTCATCTGCAAAGTCAGTTTAGTTTTCTTTATCAGTGTTCAGTGGAAGCTGTCACTTTGTCTAATCCTGCTGAGCCATACAATGGTGCTTCAGTCAGTTTTTCCTGTTGACTTGAACTGGATTACATAAGAAAGCCTTTTACACTTGACTCTTGACCCTGCAGCAGTGAAAACAAATGACAAGTTCACTGAAAAGAGCTCAAATATGCTGCTCGGAGCCCAGGGCGCATTGTAAATGTTAATGTGAAACAGGGAGTGGTAGCCGGGGTGGGTTGATCCAGTTAAACGTTCTCCAATGAGAGCTTTGTTAACAAGTACAAAACACGTAGGAGTGTCGACAGGAAGAGAAAGAAAGGCACAAAAAGAGAACAGATCAGCTGGAGACTGAGTCAGTTCTTTTGATGAGAGGCCAGACCTTCACCTCACCCCGCCCGGACCGGGCTTCCCCGACAGGTCGGCCCAGCACCTTTGTGTACGCTGAATGGAAACACAGAATAGGCCTGGTTCTAAGGCTTGGCAGTACATTTACAGCAGTTAGCCAGTTCTTTCAAAGTTCAGTCTTTTCTCAAATTAAATGCCTTCACTGCATTTGCACGAATGACACGTCCTAATAGATGCACAAAGATCTACTGCAAAAATGAAACGTAGGCCATAAATCGGCGATTGTGAGCGCTCGTTTTGATCTTTGTACTACGCTTTCTGGCAGACTTAGACTACTTTCTTTTTCAGAATGGGATCTTTGAATGACTCCATTTACCAGTAATGCTTTAAACGTACAGAACTTAATCCTTTAAAGGGGCAGTTTGCTACAAAGGAAGACCAGTATTTATCATGCTGCATACTCGGAGAAAACACAGGAGGACGTCACTCCCAATACGTCTTGCTGCCTAAACCTAACTGAGCCTAAATCTAACCAGCAAGTGAAAGTAAAAGTTAAAACCCTTTGGTCTCCTGCTGCCACTGTCACCAGCCTCCTCATGTGGCCAGAACCGAAGAAAAATGACCCCCAGAAGATTAAGAAGAGCTGGACACAAAGGTGAAAATTGCTCACCTGATGCATAAACCTTCACCTGAACTTTCTAGCTTTGAGTGTTTGATTCAGAGGACTGTGCATGCTCGTTAGTCTGTTTCCTCTTTATGTCACAGCAACAAATTATGCACATTTTTACAAACAGCTTTATTTCAAAGGAAAGAAAGAGCAAAACATTTGTCCTGCCAACATTTTAAGCTACTTTATTTTATTAAAAGGGACCAATGAGAATGTTTTCTTTGTGTGTCATTAAATAATTGGTTTTAATTATTATTATTTTTCAGGCCTCTTCTAATTTGTTTCTAAAATGTTCTTGTTTTTTCTGCTGGTTGGAACGTTTTAAATTCACTGGTATGGTTTAATAACGTCAGTTTCCTCTGACAGCAGTTATTGTTGCTTTGGCCCCTTTATTAGTCAAATTGCATCTAAACCTAAAAACAAGTTTGCAGCATTGATTTTCCCTGAAAGAGCATCAGCGGATAAAAAGCTGTTTATGCACCAGGTTCAGCTCTGTGTAGGTCTTTTTTTTGTTGTTCTGTTTGTGTTACTGCAGCCCAGAAAAATCTGGTGGGGCTGGTTTGTTGGGTTACAGCAGAAACATGGCAAGAGGTGCGTATCTGTCATACATGAGTTATCATATATCTGCCATCCCTGAGCTTTATCTCTCCTGACAAACACAAACACGGGTGGAAATTTGCCTGCAAAACGAAGCTGATGCTGCACCGGCTCGGATGACGGAGCCACGTGCCTCGCCTCCTCCTGCTGAGTACAGCTAAGCAAACAGCCGGGTCATTTGATTGCCAAATCCCGAACAGGAAACTTGTTCTGAAAGCAGACATCCACCGTTTGGCAAAATGAAAAGATCATCAAGGATGCAGCTTCAGAGTGCTGCTCGCAAAGAGGAGGCGCCTGCACAGCTTCACTGCACTTTGTGTTGGTATCAGAGCTCTGAAGCTTCACATCTGGCTGCTGGTGTGACAGATGCTCAGACTGTACAGTAGGCCAAAGGCATCCCTCAGATAGAGGGTGGTGGGAGTGTGTACATGTGGATGAGAGGGGAGACTGAGACCGAATGGAGACAGTAACAAAATGAAGTCTGCAGGAATTCATCCAAACATTCTCTTGTTTAAGCAGTTCAAATATAAAATAGCTTTAAGTTTTGGGCTTTTCTTGCACTAAACAAGAGATCTGGTACCAATAAACTGAGCTCTATTAACCTGTGAGGGGCATTTATTGAGAAAATTTAGCTTTAACTTGATATTTATTTTGAACAAAAAAATAAAAGGTTTACCTTGAATGTGGGCAGTTAAATAAAGAAGGCAAAAAAAAGCTGTTGAGATTAATAAAAATGTATTTAAAAGCTCATAGAAATATGTGACTTTATGCTATATTGCAAAAGTCATTTTGAATTGATTGGTTAGCAATTATTAAAGCCCGACTGATTTATCAGTGGATCGATATTATCAGCCAATAAATGAACATTTAAAAAGTAACCCCTGACCCCTAACCCTATAATTTTGCTCGCCTCTTCTTTACTTTTTAAAACACCCTTCAACAAAGTTATGAGTGTTGATGATACATAGTTCACCCACCAGAGGGCACTCTGCAGCTTCCCTTTTGGTGACACGGTAAACGCAGCAATGAACTGATCCATCAACTCAAAAAATATCAGTCGATATATCAGAATATCGGGTTTTGATTCAAAATATCAGTATTGCGTTTAAAAATCCTCTATCAGTCAGGCTCCAGTAATTATCCATAAATTAATGCATTTGTTTTGTCAATGAAGTGTCAAACATGCCTGGTAGATATCCAGTGTATTACTGCATAATAGTGACAAATTCTGACATTTGAGGAGCTGAAACCAGGTTTGCATTTGTGTTTGAAAAACAAATGAACCGATTATGGAAAATAAGCATTTAGTGACTTTGAATTTAAATGTATTTCTCCTGATATATGAAATATATGCCATCTGAGGTACAGGTACGAGCAGCGACCACACACCGGAATGACATCATCTGAAACAGAGAGGCGGTCCCGCCCTCACCGCCTCTGAAAGCCGCCCCGCACACATGAATCACTGTTTGCGACTGTTAACAATAGCCGAGCCCGGAGCAGCAGCAGGAAGCTCGGCTCCGGAGTTGCTCCGCTGGCGATCAGCTGTGGTCAGTGTTGGTTTCCACTCAGAGGAGGATTATTTCATCACACTGTGACGTAAACAGAAACACCGCGCGCCCCGCACTCTCTGCAGCTGCTCCACACATTTAAAGCTCCTCAAAGCTCACCTGTCCGAGCCTCACACACCTGTAACCTCTGAAGCTGTGAAACTATTGAATGTACTGATTCCAGCGCTTCAGTTTTTCAGTTAAGATCAACTTCTGAAAACTGCACAAAAGCAACTTTTAATAAAGAACTGCTTTACTGAGTTTCCGAATGACACAAAGTACTTCTTATTTTAGATAAAATAGTATGTAGAGTATTTTTTTTTAAACCTTAACCAGTTTTTTTAAAACTTGAATATTAAATGTAAATTGAAATTAGTAAAAGTTTGAATGCAGGAGTGTTTATTTGTGGGGGTTTTTTGTAAAGTAATCATTCTGTTGTTTTAAGATTGAAATCAGCTCTAAAGTGAGGAAAACGCCTGTAAGCGGGTTATTACACGCTTGAATGACAATAATCTTATTATCAGTCTCCACAGACCTGTTCCACTGATCTCTGAGGGGTTATGTCAAAGCGTCCCATCTTTGCTCATAACTAACATTAAACAGCATAGATACAGATAAGCCTACAAGAGGAATAACATGGAGAAAACTGAACTCCACACATTTCCAGCACATTCCCACACACACACACACACACACACACAGACGCTGAATGAATTCGCTTTTACTCACCTGCGTTTCCTCCTCTGACAGTCCGCACTCCGCCGCGATCAGCATGAGCGTCGTGCTGTCCGGATGCTTGCTGACTTTGTTGAAATTTTCCTCCAGGATATGAATCTGATCTTGCGACAGTTTCAGACTCGCCATTGCTTTAGAGGCCATATTCGGTCTCCTCCTGCTCTCCACTCGTTCCGGCGGGTTCCGCTTCGGTCCTGATTCGGAGCTCAGATGTGCGCGCAGCTGGACGCGAAGCGCAGAGGACGCAGGGATGGAGCAGCGCGTACTGACAGCCCGGCGGGAGTGTGCAAGTAGCGTGGGTGTGTGTGTGAACGCGGGGTTTACAACTGTCAACAGAGCAGAGCCCTCCCACAAACACGAGAGGAGGCGGAGACACACAAATGCTCCAGCTTCACCGGCGGTGTCCAGCAGGAGGCCACCGGGCTGGAACCGGTTCACCAAAGGCTCACGTCCGGCCCGCTTAACGGCCTTTGCAGAATATGAACATGAGAAAAACCGAGAATAATGTTTGGACTCTTTAGACTGACTGACTGTGGAGATGTGGACTTGATTCTCATAAGAAATCAGAATGTGGATGTAGTTTCTTTACAGGCTGTTTGGAGGTATTTTTAACTTTTATGTTATGTAATGGTTTTACTGGTCTGGCTCACTTGTGATTACATCCCTGGCTTTTTGTTGTAGTTTATGTTTTAATCTTATTTTCATCTGATTTTTTTGTATTAATTCCACTGTGGGGCAGGAAAGTGACTGATAGTGATAGACTGATGGTGTTTAAATTGGACTAATTAGATATTTCCTTAATTCCACTGGTGGAGTTTCATATTAAACCTGCTTAAAGTGTCAAATAATGAGGTCAGTAATGCCAGCTTTAGCTTTCAGTCTGTGATTTTTCAGTTGAAGAAATAATTTCAGAAGATTTGCTGCTGCCTTGCTTTTGCGTAATTTTGAAATATTTTACACACTGCGCGGTTGTGAATTACAGCTCGTCTCAACCAGCTAAACAAATCTGACTCAGACTGATGCAAAGTTTTCATTCTTGCAGCCAGGTGGATGGCACGAGTGATTGATGGAATCAGGATCTACTTGTTCAAAATCATGTGTGGCATCTTACTGAATATCTGGACTTCTTGATGGGCGTGTTTCAGTTAGGTGTACGAGCACTACAAGACTGAAGGAGGAACGCCTGGAGAACTTCACAGCAAAGATGTTCATGTTCTCCTCAAGCTGCATTTTTGCAAGGCTGAGACTGAGAGACTGACAACCCCTCGCGCACACACACACACACATTCAAGGCTAATTCAGCATCACCAGTTAACTGAACATGCGTGCCTCTGTGGGTACTACAGGGAGAACCCAGGCCTGCACAGGGGGAGAACATGAAGACTCCACACAGACCGATGGCTCCTCTGCAGCCCTCTGCTGCCTCAGTGGTGCCCATACAGAACCAGAACCAACCAGATTTCTACAACTGAGGATCGCTCCCCAAAGAATTGTGTCCCATGTGTTTGAAACGTTGTCAGAAAGGCCTGAAGGAGGCTGAGGTTGTGTCATTGTTTGCCGATGGGTTTGGTTATAGTTTAAGTTATTGTATTTCATTCCTGCCTCCCTTTGTTCGTCCTGTCTGTGTTCCAGTGTCTGCTTTGTCCTCCGTGTCATCGTCCCCCATCTCGTGTGTTCTATGTCAAGTCTGCGTTTGGTCTCTTCCTGTTTTATTTTGACAGTCTCCTGTATCCTGTGTGTTGTTCAGTTTTTTTTCCCCCTGTCTCGTTAGCATCATTCAGTCCATTAGATTGTGTTGAAGTTTACAAGAACAGGACCCACACAGCAAACACTGTCGTTCGTTTTGTGAGAAACTTCAGATCTGCTCGTGAGGTCGGCCTTTAAAACCACAAACTGAGACGACCAAAAATGTTCGAGTCCTTCAAACTGGACCGAACGAACACGTGTTGGACATCTACAGTCTGTGCTTCTTTACAGTCACACACAACTACAAATTATCCACAACCACAAAATGAATGCATTTAAAGTTGTGTGTGGGTTAAACAAATACGATAAAATGTATTAATAGTGACGTCTGAGATAAGCGCACTATGCAACTGAAGGCCATAAAAATCCCACTGATTCACTTCTAAGTCGCTGAAGTATCTCAGTCATATTCAAATATGGTTACAAAACATCAGATAATGTTGTTTCCTTTGAACACTCACTCAACACTCTTGAATTATATGCAAACGAAGCTTTAAAAGGTCAAACGCTGCACTGGAGTCCTGACTAAAAGCTGCTAATGAACCCACTTTTTAAAGTGGTTTATGTCCCAACATGAAGTTGATCTTTTATGTCACAGCCTGAAAACCAAACAGAGGATAAATGAATAATTCCCGCCTCCATCTCTACTTCAGCTTAACCTGCACGTTTATTTTCTCGAGGCTTTGAAAGCACCTGTCCGAGCACGACCGAAACCACGACACTCCTATCAGAGCAAATCTTCCCTTCTGTGTCATTATTCATGCTTTTCATTGCACTGCTGTTCTCTAAATACTGACTCACTCAGAAAAGCAGCTGCTTCCCACAGAGTAAAAACATCCTGACCAAGCCTGTTGGATCTCACATGATACGAACAGTAAATACAGGCCTGATAAACGCTCCCACATCCTCACAGTCTCCTGCGGTGCTATTCTTGGGTTTTGATTAGGCCCATAATTATGTGGCACTCTCACCAAAAAGCTTGCCGGGTGACTTTCCCGCGCAAATCCGTGTAATCATGCAAAGCAGATCCTATTGGACTGCTTTAATACAGACATATATCCAGCATTCATTTAAAGCCTAAGCTCCAGCTTTTAGCACATCTACAGGCATGTTCAACGTGCTCAAGACTTCTGGGCTCAGATTCACTTAAAATGAGGCTACAGAGGCTTCAGCTTTTTCCTCTTCAGCAGGATTGAGGTAATCTTTTGTTTATTGTGAAAACATAATCTGAACCAACGAGAGGAAGTGACCCCAAAGTAGATATCTGATAGCCAGCAGGCCCTCAGGCTCGAGAAGTCTTTGCATCCAAGAAATGACGGATATGAAGTCAGCGACACTCAGCAGACATTTACAAACTGCTGGCATTATGATAACAACATGAATCTATAATACAAATACAGCCACTTGTCTTCTTGGTCAGTGAATGGAAACGTTTACTCATACCTTTAAAATATTATATTTCCCTTCCTGCAAAACTATCAGCGGGCCAATACTTCAATAAATTCTTGACCATTAAAGTCAAAATTCAGACAGACCAGGTTCAAACCTCAAAAGCAGCATTTCTTTACATGATGGCACCACTATTACCCAAAACAGCCTTCAAAACAGATTATGTACAATTACCACTAATTTTCCATGTATAACTTGTAATAAAAAGGGCTTAAAAGCAGTATTTACTGACGACAGACAACAATGCTCCAACCTGGACCTTTAATGAGCATCTGCACTACAAAGTAATTATTAAAAGCCCGGCTAATCCTTCGGTCCCCAGTCGCATATCCCTAACCTCTATTCAAATAATGAATAATGAATGTTTGATCTCAAACAATTACAAATGTATATTTCGTCCTGCTTTCTGAACAGGAACCAGATTATACGCTCAGCTGAAAAGCTCAGTAGGATGAGGGGTCCAGAGCCGGCAGAGAAAACGGGATGGGTTTTTCCTGTTAACAGGTTCCCAGAGGCGCCGTAAACATGCTGAGTCCACATTCAAACACAGCAGAATTTGTTCCTGGAGATACTTTGCTGATCGGGGAACAAGTTATCAAGCTCCATCCAAACCTCCATCTTCATCAGCACCACCAGCGTCCTGATTCCTGTCTGAGTCTAATCACCACATAGTTAAAATTAATTCTGTATCTCAATTAGTCAGGTTCAGTTCTTCCAAATGATCTCTCCTTATTGAGCTGTCATTGCTTATGAACAGTTGCAGCAAAGCTCCACTTACAGCATTCACTGATTCAGTGACCCAGCAAACACGGCCGCAGCATCATCTCCCAGATCAAAACTGAACCACAGACGGAGCGACGTCAGCAACGTTTCCAGACTGCAGGTTCAGTCAGACAAACCAAAAAGAATTGATCGCATTATTGCAATAAAGAAAATAAATGCATGTATCGCTGATTGACGACTGATTTGGCCTCACAGTGTCCTCTCTATGTACACAGGCTGGTATCACCAGAACCTGCTTTTTAAAACATAAACATCACTATTCAGCCATTTGCATTCATCTACTGTCACATTTGCTCCATGATGAACTTATCTATCACAACCATCACCTCTTATAAACCTGCGAGCAACTCATGGAGCAGTCAGTCAGCTCAGAGTGACCAGACAGACAGGTCCATGGTTTCAGGCGTCCCTAGCTTAGCTTTTTAAAGTTCTTACACAGGAATACACGACTCTGCAAAGGTCTGTGCTTTGGGGAGGCCGATCCATGACCGAGGGCGCTCCACTGTGTGTGTTTCGAGCCACACTGACAGAGTGTTCGGGATCACTGTCATGCTCAAAAATGAAGCTGTTCCCAATCAGATGCTTCCCAGGTGGTGTTGAATGGTGGATCCAAATCTGACGGTTGTTCTCTGCATTCATAAGTCCATAAATTTCAACAAGCTCTCCAACACCAGCGGCTGAACTGCAGCTCCAAACCCCGACAGCGCCTCCACCGTGTTTCACAGATGGCTGCAGGCGCTCGCTGTGGTTTGTCTCCTGACCGCCTCTGTACATACTGACGACAGATTCAACCAAAGATATTTCAGATTCAGATTCATCACCCCATAAAACTCTTTTTCTGGAAGCTGGAATGAGGACGCCTGAGTCTTGGTGTCAGCAGCAAACTTACAAACTTCTGTCTCAACATCGCAGCAACTTTTATTTTGGAATTATTTTTCAACCACGACTCTATGTCAGGGAAACACCGCCAGCTTACAGCTCCTGAACGCTGACATCTGCGTTTGGAGCTGATTTATAATCTGACCTGGGTGCAGATCAGTGCTGGAGGGTTTTATATTTATATTGGTATGTAAAGAAGAACAAAGGGCTCATTGTTTCTTAACTTTCCAGCAACGCATTTCATGAGAAACATACCGTGAATACTTGACTCCACCCTGACCTCCACCTCTACTCTGCAACAAAATCAAACAAAGCTACAAAGCAAGAAAAGGTTTGGATGTTGGACAGCACATACTGAGATATTAGTGACTGAATACTGATGAAGAGCTAGTTCCTGTATCTGTATCCCACACATATAGGAAGGAAAAAACATTACACAATAAATCCAAAGTCACACTGAACACAGACACGTGTTGAAACTGTGGGATTCTTTCTAAGCAAAGATTGTGGGAGCCTTGGTTATCATCCTCGGCTGCCAGCAGAGCAGCCGGTAAACCTGCTGCCTGTTTATGATAGACAAACAGGGTCCAGTCCTGTGGAAATGCCACTGTGCATTATCCAGTCAGAGATGATTGGCTGCTGCAGGTCGTATCCAGTGATAAGAGAGAAAAAAATCCTCTCAGAGATCCAAAGTTCGCTGTGAGCGCCTGTAAACGTGACCGCCCGTCTCTGTGTTTGAAAATGATATCAGCTACAGCTATGACTATAACCTTTCAGCAGTTACACATGACAACACAAGCAAAGCATCTCTCTCATGACTTGAGAGAGACGTGCACCACATCAGAGTTTGCATCAAACGATCAGAAGGTTTGGCTTTAATTGAGGGGCTAAAAGAAAGTTTGCAGTAACTGTTTCAGAATTGCAGCTGTTTTTATACAACAAGTCCACTCAGGTCTTCCTGTTCTTGAGTGGAGTTTAAACCCTCTGCATTTACATTCATGAAGACATCTCTTGATTGGAGACTTTATGATAAGCCCATCTCCTCGAGGGTGCTTGTGGGAATTATTCTGCAATCGTGCACTTTAGTCGACCCCGGTGGTCTTCCAGGATTTTTGGTGTTGCTGAGCTGATCACTGCATTTTTTGTGTTTTAAGGCTGCACCTAAACCTTCTTACACTCCCTTTTCTCACTAAAACAAGAGAACATTTAGTTCTTCTCATGCTGTTGCTGTTAAATCCCACAGGAGTTCCTTTTGACTACAAACAAACGTCCAAAGAGTTACCGGGCAAACAATGAGGTGCAGGATAACAGGACTTCCAAAGAGCTTAAAATAGAGGAACACTGTGATAAAAGTGAGTGGCTGTGAGTCTGTAACAGATATGAGTCAAAGTAAAAATATCACAGGCTGTCACGCTTTAATTTCCAGGCAGTGCAGGAGATGGACGGCAGCTGTGGACAGCTACTGTCAGCAGTTTATTGTATTTTTTTCAGCACTTATTAACATCAGTTTGTAACATGATATAAATCTCATATATGGGGGTGCGTCAGGAAAGGTGTCCAGCGTGAAGCTGCCAAATCAAACCTGTGGAGCTCCCCGCTGAGACGACCTCCTCCTGACACGCTTTCTTTTACATACACTCATGCAGCATAAATATATGAGAAAAAAGTATGAACAAGTTCTGATTTTCAAACTTTGAGCATCGCTGAAGTGATAAACTGCACCTGTGGTTAGCGGTTTAGTACATCTGTTTGAACTCATCAGAAAATAAAAGTGGTTACAAATATTTAAAAAGTGAAGATTTGTCATTAAAAACAGACGACAAGCTCAAGGTGGGAGCTGCAGTTTGAGAAGCATAATTTTAAGCCCAGCCTAAAGAGGAGTAATGGGAATGTGAACACATGGAAAAAGCCAAAAAAACTGGGATTAAACTCACAGAAAGACGGAATTTGGAGGAAGTGTGTTTGTGTTAGTCTGCTTTCTTTTTTTTAGTCTAAACTGTGCAGAGAGGTTTCGGGGCCTGTTGGACGGCGTAGCGTTAAAAAAAAAACACTTAATTAAACATCTTTCAAACGCTGCTTTACTTTGAGCTGAGAAAGCTGTGCAGAGCAGGTCGGAGCTCAGTCCAGATAAGCCCGAAACTCTCTGTCCTGTGTTTGCAGCAGTGCAGTCCTCACTCACCACCCACAGATAAGAAAGGAGTTGTTTCTATTATCTGGATCTTTTTCTGCTTTGTTAAAAATAAATGACTGTGAACAACTACAGCTGCTGATCAGAGGATCATAACGCAGCTTGATCTAAAAACATCAGAGCCGCTGTTGCCGGGTTTAAAGCCTCCTGTGGCTTCAGAGTGGGATTAGCACTGTGAAAATAAAACAAACATGATGTAATCGCGCTCGTGACAAACTGTGAATCACGATGATCCGGTGAGGCATTCCTGCATCCAGACGTGGGACCGCCTCCTCCCAGTCTGCAGGTGAGGCAGCTCGTTGCATCACACAGACATGTGCTAAAGTGTTGTTTTTACCACTCTGACACTTGTAATCAAAGAGCTGCCTGATATGAGACGCTGATATTCACAGCTGCTCACTGCTGAGTCACAGGATGATGTCATCATTTAAGACGATGAGCGCATTGGAGAAAAAAAACAGACTTTTAAAGCTCGGAAATGGTCTTCATGGATGTGATGCCTCCAGTACCGAATAATGTCCAAAACTGCAGTTCCTCTAATGTCCACTCGAGGCTCCAAAATCAGTCAGTCCCCACAGACTCCCATGTTAAAATGTCCAACTCCCCCCCCATCATAACACCTGTACAGGTGGTAAATTTTCAAATTTCTCACCTGTTTAAATTAAATTTAGACTTACGGTTATGGAAATTCACACTCAAAGACAGAGTCATCTGTTTAAGCTCTTCAATATATAAATTTTGTTCTGAGTCCACTTTATGACAGTCAAATATGATATAATATCACACTGAATTACACATGCACCCTGCTAACCAAGCTCACTGGCCAGGCATTAGCTGAAAATGCTGCAGCCCCGCCCTCCATCCATATATAATCACATTTAGTTACAGTTAGTTAAAAAAAAAAAGTAAACTGTTTTACACTACAAGCTACATTTACCTGCACTCTAAGTGCTTCATCTATCTCACATCCACATCTGCAGCCCAAACAGAATCACCAATAAACCTAAAGGTCGTGGAGAAAACCCAGGCAGGCTCCGAGAAAGGTCACAGGAAGACCCAGAACCTTCTCGCTGTGATGTAACTGAGGTTGGTGTTGTGTCAGGCTGTGAGAAGTTACAGAAGGCCGCACACCAGATAAGATAGCAACAATATACTGCACTGCCTGCACTGAGAAATACAACAGAAAGCTTTATAACTGACGTGCAGTACAGAAAGCATGGCAGCAAATGACCTTGGAGGAGAGCGCTGACTGAGTTATGATCGGGGATGTCAAACTCGAGATCTTACAAAGGAAAGGTTTTCTGAACCTGTCATGATGTTACCACTGGTAGATACTGCTGGTTTAAACTGGTTGTGATCAGTTTTTGAATTATAAAGCTGATTCTGTCACGGAGTACTGAAACAGGGCTCTATGGAGCAGCACTGGTTACACTTACACACAGGGAGGATGTGTGATCCACCGTGAAGAAAGACACACACTTCAGTTCCTCCTCCTAACACGCTTAATCCACGGAGAATCAGACACGTGCCGTGGATTCCTACCAATAAATCTCCGGACCCGGTGAGAAACGAGGTAAACGGATTCTCCAGTAGTCTGAGCAGCCGTGTCCTCCATCCTCACCATTTAACCCTCATAATTCACACAGCCGTGTTTTCATTAAAGGGAGGCTGCGAGTTATTACGGACTCCTGGAAGACAGCGGTGTGCGCGGCACATGGCCCTTACATAAGTCTGAGCTCCACCCACTCAGCCCCTCATCACACACTAACATCTGGGAATAAAGACTCTAATTCACACCGAGCTGCGAGAGGCGGAAATGTGACGTGGAAATTGCAAACACTTACGAAGGCCGGTGGTTAAACACTGACACACCTGCAGCGCAGGAGAGGCTCAGAGGACGGCTCAGGTGATGCAAGAGAAAAACAGGCAAACCTAAAGGTGAAGGGTGAAAAAATCAGCACTGAGTCTGACATTTGAACTTCAGAGCAAATATCAACAATCTAACATATCAGATTTTTTAAAAATCTTCTCTCTGATTCTGCATCGACTTCAATAAAGTGTCGAGGTCGCTGACCTTTGGCTCCTGGCTGGACCTTTGCTGCATTCTTTGCTCTCATTCTCCACATTAACAGTCAATCCAACAAAGGCCAAAGAACGAAGATCATCTGCACTAAACCTGAGAAATTTATGATTTATCATCTTCTTTGCATGCATCTAGACAAAAGTTAAGTTCTGGGCAAACGTTATCTGATGAAAACATCAAATCAGGATGTGAGGATTGCACCTGTGGACCTCCAGTAAAACCTGAAGCTGCTCTTTGGCTCGATTTCCAACAAAGTTAGAAAACTGTGTAAAACGCCAGTAAAGACAGAATGCAGTGATTTGCAAGTAATTTCAAGCCTTAATTAAAAATAGCACATTTTTAACACACATCTTATGTGTTATTGAAAAATACACGTTCATTTTGAATTCGATGTTAAAGAACATGTTTCCAAAAACAGCTGCGACAGCTGCATGTTTCCCCACCGTGTTACATCACTTCCTCTTTCAGCACCTCTCCGTAAGCGTTGGGGAACCGAGAAGACCCATTTCTGAGAAGTACGTTCCCATCATTGCTTAATATGTATTTCAGCTGCTTAACAGCAGCTCAGGGCCTCATTTTTAAAATGATGCTCCAAATGCTTTCAGCAGGTGACAGGTGTGCTCCCAAACCCGGACATCAGAAAGTGGAGATGTTTTAAGTTTTATTGTGCACATGCAGAGATTTCCACCACAGAAACAACCATTTCTCTTGCAGTTTTACTTTATATTTAGCCTCATTATTTAAGAGGTTTTAGACATTTCACAACTTTGCCAGTTTTTTGCTGCCCGTCCCAACTTTAAAAAAAAAAAATGTTGTCAAAGAATTCAGAATGAACGGATATTTTTCCTTCAACTTTAAATCAAATTAAATGTTGAATTAAATTCAGATTTTGCTGATCATTGTGTTCTGTTTTCAGCACCTGTGCAGAAACCTGGACCCATGCATATGCAAACCATCAGCAGGCTCCTGCATTAACCCTCACTGGCTGCTTTGCATTGACCACTCAAGGCTGGATGCGGGCGCATGAAGGGCAGGTTTAAAAGGCGGATGCACGTTTCCATGTGAGCTGTGATTTATTAAGGGAACATTGTTTGCAGATGTGTGTGCATAACTTTATAAATTGGGTGATTTTTTTTTCTTTGCTGTGCACAGCTTTTAGTTTTAGCATGGATCCTGCTTTAGTCTGCTGTGGATACACTTGGATGCTCCAGGCCGAACATGGATGGCGACAGAGATTTCTGCCAGGATATTTTGGGTTTGGTCTTTGACTTTCGGGCACAGCCGTTGAAGCGCTAAAGACGTTTCAAACTGCCAGAAAGGGAAGCCGAGACACGACACCAGGAAACACCTTCCTGAGGAGGTATGGAGATCCAACCACGACAGAGGAAGCAGAAGGCTTTGAGGAGCTGGACCTCAGGCTGAATGCACCGCTTACATAACTGGGTGGATTCCTAAGTGCTACGTCAAACGGCGGGGGCCCTCAGTAGGTAACTACTCCGGGGAAGGGGTTGAACCTGAAACCCAACTGGTGCTGTTGGCCAATTACAGCAGTCCAAAGGAACAGCCACTTTTTAATGTCTCAGTATTAAAGAGCTCAACTGTACTGAAAGCATTTAAACTGGCTTTTTGTCCAGTTCAGCAGCTTTGGAAAACAACAAATCCTCTGGGAACACTCGACACCCCTCAGCCTGTTCTCATGCTTTCTGTTATTTCAGTGAATGTTGAAAAGGCCTCGTGAGATCGTGGGTGGCAGCGGTGAAGTTACTCAAGTTCTCTGATGAAACAGTTTTAGTGCTCGTGTACTTGAGTAAGGGTTAGTTTTAGGATAAGCTTATGGCACAGGTGTGTGCTGTGTAGTGAAGCGGGTGTAGTTCTAGGAAAGAAGGTATATTATTTAGTAAAGTGGGTGTTTTATGTAGTAAAGACAGTACATTATGAAGTAAAGTGAGCATGTTAAGTGGTGTGTGGGCGTAGTGGATTTGTAAAGGGTGGCTCGGTGGTGCAGTGATTAGCAATGTCACCTCACAATAAGAAGGTCCTGGGTTTGAGTTTGCATGTTCTCTCCAGGAGCTCCAGCTTCCTCCCACAGTCCAAAAACAAGCATGGGGTCAGGCTAACGGGTGACTCTACATTAACTGTAGGTGTGAATGGTCATCTGTCTCCATGTGTTGGCCCTGCGGTGACCCTTACCCTGCAGCTGTGGGGATAGGTTCCCAGTTTAAGCCCCTGCAATTCTTTGGACTGTGGGAGGAAGCTGGAGTACCTGGAGAGAACCAACCAACCAACCAACCAACCAACCATGGGGAGAACACCACACAAAAAGGCACCAGCTGGCTGGAGGATTCAAACCCTGTGAGGCAGCATGGCTAACCACTGCACCACCGTGGAGAGAGAACATCTGTTTGCTCAGAACTTAATTACTATTAATTACACTGATTATGAGTCATGACTCTACAAATCTGAAACCTTTAATAAAAGCATCAGCAATACCAGCTTTCAGCACCACGACCTGCTATAGCTGCTGATTTTCTGTTAAGCTTTGATTTGAGCCAGCAGCTGTAAGATAAGTGCCCCCCCGGCGTCCTTTCCCCTCTCTGAAATCAAAACGAGACGGTCGGACGCATGCGCGGCTCCAGTCTGAGGTTATTTCCCTGCGATGTGCAGCTCAGCAGTCTGTGAGACTTCTCTTTGGCTTCGCTCTAAAGCAGGTTCGTCCTGTAAGCAAACAGTGGGGTATTGTGGTACCGGATATACTTCAGATAGGCCCGGGCAGCAGGCAGAATAGAGAGAAAAGTTCTTTTTGTAGTCTGTGAGGGAAATATTTGAGTCTGAGGCCTGATAAGGAGCTCACGTGTTTTTATTCTCCTGCTAAGCGCAGAGGTTTGCTCCAACTTTGAGTCTTTGGAGGCAGAGCTATATGCTTTATTTAGAGGAGCTCATCACTCATGGTTGAAGGCCAGAGGCTGATGTTTCCATGAGCACGAACAAAAGCCAGGTACTGAAACACCTGTCTGTTAGAGCATCATCAATGCTTTCAGCTTCACGGTCGCAGTCTTGTTTGCTCAGCTTTGCGGCAGCTTGACTGACCGCAGCGCCGGCCCTCTGTGGGCCGTCCGTCTGGCTTTTCAGGAGGGAGGAAAAGTTCAGCTGAGTTTATTATGATGAGTTCCTCCTCAGACGGATCCTCAACGTGAACCACATGCAGAACGACTGCAGAGAAAATGAATTCAGTCTGTTAAAGCTGGAAGCCTCTCTCAGGCCCAAACAGGACCTCTCCATCTTAGTGAGCATGGATTTGACTTCCTCATTTCTGCAAAGTGTTAATGACTTTGAAAAAATCTGCCAGGTTAATAGTTAAACATCAGAATTCATAGATGGTGAAAACAACCTGCTGAGGTTCAAACTGAAAGTTGTTGTGAGTGGCTTTGGTGGTTTGGCGTGGTTGGATATTTCAGAAACTGCTGATCTGCTGGGATTTCCCCACACAAAGATCTCCACAGTTTACAGAGGCTGGTCCAATGAGCTGCAGCTCTCTAGGAGGAAAACGCCTTCTCAATGGCAGAGGTCAGAGGAGAACAGCCAGACTGCTTCAAGCTGATAGGGAGGCAACAGTAACTGAAACAGCCACTTGTTACAACCAAGGTACGCAGAAGAGCATCTCTGAACACACGACACATCAAACCTTGGAGCCGACGGGCTGCAGCAGCAGGAGACCACAGTGGGTGGCACTCCTGTCAGCTAAGAACAGCAAACCGAGGCTCCAACGTGCAGAACAGAGGCTGGAAAAACTGGTCGGATGAGTCTCGATTTCTGCTGCGACATTCAGACGGTGGGATTAGAATTTAGCACCAAACAACGTGAAAGCATGACTCCATCCTGCTTTGTATCAACAGTTCAGGTGGTGGGAGATTTTCTTTGCTGACCACGTCCATCCCTGTATGACCACAGCGCACCATCTTCTGATGTCAGAGCTCAGATCATCTCAAACTGGTCTCCTGAACATGGCGATGAGCTCAGTGTACTCAATCGACCTCCACAGGCACCAGATCTCAATCCAAACCAGCACCTTTGGGATGTGATGGACATCTTGGAGAACTGAGGTGGTTCTGAAGGCATAAGGGGGTCCAATCTAGTCCAGTGATATGTTCTTAAAGTATTCAAATAAAACACTATTATTGGTGATTATGCTCTTTAAACCTCTTTGTGTGTCATTTCTGAGAATAAATACTGTAGTAGAAGCAAAGAGCTGTGAGGGGAAACTGTGACTTCATGGTTATGAATAAATCAAAGAGGGTCTGTTATAAGAAGCTGTGATGGAGCTGAAGCAGGGCTCGGTGAGGTGTTGGACAGTTGCAGGTGGGTGTGCGACAGGCCGGACCAGTCAAAGCTGGAGTTTAAATATAGCAGCGCTCACTTGTTGTTTGGTGGCTGAAAAGAAGAGCGACTCAAACGGGCCAGTTTGAAACCTCTCAGTCTGAATGTTGACGGCACAGAACGGAAAACATCCGGCATCACGAGTCAAGCCGCTCTCAGATTTACTAAAAAATAACGTGTGTAAGACGCGGCTGCTTTGAAGCGCTCGACACGACTTTTCCGACGCCCCGTTCCAGCTGGATGCGGCCGCGTTTCCCCCTCCCGACATGTTTTTCTCATATTTTAGACTGAACAGTGTTTTTAAAAATAAAAAATGAAAACGTGAGAGCACTTAAGGCACTTCTGCTGGTCTTAAAACGTCTGAGATTTCCCAGGTGCAGTTTTCCATGGGAGCAGCAGCAGTCGGACCCATGTGGGAGCCAGATCTGTTTGAGTTCACAGGCTGTTTGTGTGTTTACTGCCAGCATTTCACAGCTCCACCAGAAGCACCTCACTCAAGGAAAACAGCCTCACACAGGGGTCCTTTGAGACGGGCTGACGGGGCTAAAACACAAGTGTAGATTGATTTGATATTTTCCTGCTCTGGAGAGTAACAGCAGAAGGAAAACAGGGCGAGCTGATTCAGAGGAAAGTGGATTTAAATGCAGTTCTAAAAAAACTGAAGGAAATCCAAAGGAGTAAAAATGGGCACATTTAGAAATACTGAACGCTAACTGTTGGCAGCATCCATCATAATATTATATTAATACTGTATCAAATCTGAAGTTTCCACCTGAAAAATCTGCTTCTTCTTCAGAATGATTTTCTATATCCGTCTGGGATATGTCACAGTTTCCATAAACTACACCAGTTTAATGGAGCAGAGATGAGCACTGGCAGTCTGGATGTTCGAGCTGATTTCTGATCAGGGTCACATCACCCTGTGGGATGGGGGGGCTGGTCAGCAGAGTAGAGGAGGTTGGAAAAACGTTTCAGATGGTAGGATCAGAATGTGGCATAAACACCATGAGAGCGTAACACGCCACGTCACAAAGCTCAGATCATCTCTAACTGCTTTCCTGAACACCACAGTGAGTTCACCGAAACCAGACTGAGCAGCTTTGGGAGAGTCACATCACTCACTGCAGCAGCTGTGATGCTGTTACTTCAATATGGACCAAAATCTCTGAGGAATGTTTCCAGCACCTTGTTGAATGGATTTATATACTGAGGCTGAACTGCCGTCTTTGAAGGACTCAAAGTAGAAAACTAGAAATCGTGGATGCTGCATCCTCCAGGTCGAAGTCAGCATCTGTGATGGGATGGGATCTCCTGCCCAACAGCTTCTTCGTTTATCGACATTCTGCACGCGCTCCAACTGCATGACTGAAGTAAAGAAACATGCAAACTGGCCCGCCTGCATTCCCGACCTGTCAGCTACCGATCAAAGCTGGAGCTTTATCAGAGAAAACACAACAGAGGAGGAACTGCTGAGCAGCTTAAACCCTGAGACAAGAACAGGAAACAACCGGCATTAAAAATACACCAAACACTTTTTCCCACATAGCAACAGTGTGTTAGAAGAACTGACTCAACATGGTGGTAAATTCCCAGCTTTATAAAAATAAGAACGCTGCTGGTCGCCCTCTTCTCTCAGCTGCTCCCTTTAAGGGTCAGCGCTGCAGATCATCTGCCTCCATCACACCCTATCCCAGCATCCTCCTCTGCACATGTCCAAACCTGAGCCGCCCCGCTGATGTGCTCATCTCTAATCTCGTCACTCCCAATGAAAACCTCCACCTCCAGCTCGGCCTCCAGCCTTTTTGTCGGGGACACCGTCTCCAAACCATCCATCACGTGTAAATGTTCCAAAAGAGCAGTTATTTAAAAACATCTTCTCAGCTTTCTGCTGCAGCTGCACAGCTGAGATTTGCTTTTCTGGGTTTTTGTTGCAGCTTTATCTGTTTTTTGCTTCTTTGATTACTTCAGTGTTTTAATCATTCTCTGAGCTTTTTTACTTTAGTAAAGGATGCTGTGAATAAAGTTTATAATTACTAATAATAGATGAAGGACATCAAAATTAAAATGTCCTTCACACACAGCTGGAAGCATGAAACCGGTTTTTATTGACCAAACTTCAGAACAGACAGACTGTTTTTATATCAGAGCACGAGACGGAAATTTGTATCCTGTTGGGAATGATGAGAAAGGAAAGACAAAGTCAACCAAATAGCCTCTGAAGTTATTATTAAAAGCTCACTCTGCTTCTGATCATTCAATTTTATATTTGCATGGGAGGAAATAATCTGCTGCTCAGTGTTTGTAACATTAAAAATATTATTGCACTGTAAGCTCGGTGCATGCTGACTGTGAGTTAAAGCAAATCCTTTCATAACTGTTCCCATAAAAACATTTCTGCTTACATTTAACAAAATCAGACGTAACGTGAAGGTGAACTGCTCAAAAAGACTGGTCACGTAAAACCTGCTGAAAATGTCACATTTTTAATGCTGAAGGAAAATCGTGTCAGATCTAGTTTAGCTTTACTCCTGAAACCAAACAGTTTGATTGTTGTGACGAGCAGACAAAGGGGTTAATTAGGTCCATCATTTTGTTTACAGAAGGAAATAATTGCTACGTGTATCGATCACATGAACGCGTTGAGCCATGAGAGCAGTTAGTCCAGAGAGTGGCTTCACCTTCACCCCAGTGGAAAGCGTCGTGAGGTGAAGGACTCAGGTAAGGAGAACCTGAGCGCACCTGTTACGAAACTGCCGCGTTGAACCTCCAACATGCAAAAGAAATCTAAAAGGTGCATCCTGCTTCGCCCTAATGTGGTGAAGTGCATGTATTCATACCGTGCTGTTTCATGCAGGTCACATAAATAAAAACCACGGGTGAAAAATACCAATTCAGGGCGGCCCGTCGCCAGTTTGCCCGCGTGTCTTCCCCTGTATCTTTCCCCCATTTCCCCTCCCTCCACTGCCGATAAAAGCCGCTGTGGCCAAAAAAAAAAAAAAAGGCCACTTCATTACAACTGATGCAAACCTACTAATATTGGCGTGATCTGTGGCACTTCGTTTTCATCAACAATCTATCAATTATGGGACAAAATTATGTCCTCTCCCTTCATAAAGGATGGTCTAGTGTATTCGCTCCTTCTGCTGAAGGAGATACTAAACGAGGCAATGAAGCACCTTTCCTTAGTGTTTAAATCTTATTATGGTGCCACACAGCTTCACTCAGTGAGGTCACTCCGCTCTCAGCTTCCTGAGAAAATTAGACAGTTGAACACCACCTAGGTCTTTGTAGATGGAAGCCCTGGGAACACTGGGACTAACAGGAATTACAAGAGATTCCATCAAAAGGGTTTGGAACTCTTCCCAAAACATCTAATAATTAGGCCTCTCTACCATTTTTTAGAAGTCCCGCTCTGATTCACTCTGGGTGACTTTGTCCTTTCCTCAAAATGAAAATCAGGTTAAAAAGTTGCCATTTTGAAGACAAAGGAGTCCAGAGAGTGAATGCAGCAAACAAAGCAGGAGTGCCTGAGCACAGAGAGAGGACCCTGAAGGGAACAGGAACCAAACCTTTGGGCACTGTTTTTCCCCTGAAGACCTACAAACGGCAGCAGAAGTTGGCCTCCCTTCCCTCAGCTCGGTCTCTTCCTGAGTTCTTCTTCCCCTCTGTCGCCAAATGCATCGTCTAATCATGGGGGTTCTTTCTCTAATTCTGTATATACAATAATGTCAATAATGCCATCACAAGCAGAGTTCTGTTTTTGTCTTTATTTAATAAGCTGGTTCATAAATAATCGCACATAAAAGATTCTTTCAGTAGTTACAAAGTGGGGAGCAACTTCAGTTAGTGCCTAGAGAAAAATAAAACAGATGAGGAGAAGACTGCCGGCCGGGGGGGAAGTTTATGGAGATTGATCTCAACCACTCAGGAGTTCACAGAGCGGAGCAGAGAAGACGGCGCCGGCGGGTGCTTTAAAACATCCGACCGCCGTCCCATCACGTTCCCGGGCAGCTGTCGTCCATCACCGGACTAGCAGCGGACAAAAAGCGGCATGCGTTTCGTAGGTCACAGCCCGATTCTTTGTTTCTGTTCTCCAGTGTTTTCAAAACAGTCTTAAAAATGAAACTGAGGGAAGGAAACGAATGGTGGGAAAACAAAGAAGCACAAGCTACATTTTTAGGCTCACAAAACAAACTGAACTAAAACATGTGGAAGTGGCATCTTCTTGGCTTGACTTTCTCTCTCCTCCTCCTCTCGGGAGCGATGGATTTATGAGGGGGTGAACGGGGGCGACGGTGATTAAGGGGCGGCGAGGAGCCGCTGCAGGATGGTTTTTTTTTAATAATTCGATTTGTTCATTCATTCATTCGATTATGTAACTCATTCTTTTCTACAGCTAGCCCCTCCTCCCCCCCCTCTGCTGGTCCAATCAGCAACAAGCTTTGATTTGAATGAGCCCGTTTGAAAGAAGAGGAGGAAACCCACCTCGCTAAAACTGGTCTGAGGGAGCGATGGGTGTCCATCGCTGGCTATCGCTAGTTTTCACTCTATGAGGTCGAAGTCCTTTCACGCTCTGGTTTAAGGAATCGAGTGGTCAAAGTTTCTCTCAGCACGATGGGAGCCTATTTGGACACTTGCTGCTGAATGTGCTGCAGGAATTCATGGTAGGAAGAAGCCCACTCAGACCGGTCCTCCACCAGGTGCTGGAACAAAGTGGCTTTAGCCGAGGCATCATCTCTGCAGGGGGGGGGGGAGAAAACAAGTATTAATGCTCTGTAAGGCTGAGAACTGCTGCAATTTAGCCTGGATACCCTGAAACACGCTAAGAGCTGATGAATCAACCAAGTAACAAGAACAGACTCTCCTGTATCCAACATCCTGCTGACACCATGGAGCTCTGAAACTCATGCAACCTCCCCAGCATGAGGTGGAGTTTTATAAACTGGGAAGAAGAGCGTCAGAAAATCCTCTGAGCCATTCCTGTGTCTGACTTCCTGCCCTCAATCTGTGCAAACTGATGCAGCTGCTGTCAGAAACAGATCTGATGCTGGTCTAAATGAGGCGCTGAAGAGCATGTGGTAGAACTGCAAGCATCATCTCAAGTGGGTGTGAAGTGTGGGTTACTGTGACTCCTGCAGAGCTTCTCTAGCAGAGACCGAGAACGCAAACGTGGAGCTGGAAATGAGCAGAACGGATCCCCTTTCATTTCTCACCCTGCCGCAGGGATGCGAAGGTGCGACAAAGCACACAACAACAACACTGACAGCCGCAGAGCTGCTGCGAGAAACACAGTTTGCTTTTTAAATCTCAGGCAGGCGTCACCTGAGCGGGGAAACAGGTTTATCTCGCTGTTCACGCCTCCTGTTCTTTCAATGTTCCTGTGATCTTAAAGTAAACGATCCTCCTCCTCTGCGGTTAATATGAGGCTTCAGGCTCTGACTTAAAATAATCAAGTAGCTCTTTCTGCTGTACTTTAACTTTAAAGTTGCTGCACGTTTAACAGCTTAAAAACAATAACAGATCAACAATTGTGCATTTCAAGGTCACAGAGAAGCACTTAAAATCCATTTTTATCTCTTTAGTCAAACCTCTCCCAGTTATGCTGCCATCTGAGGTCATTAAATCCTGCTCGTCACTGAGCAAACATCCGCTGAAACACCGCTCAGTGCATCTGCGGTGACATCAGCCAACAACGATGAGATGCAAACATGTGGCTAATCAACAATGCTGTGCCACGAAGAGGAGAGAGAGGAAACCAAAACAATGCGTTCCCCGTGGATGACCTTACCGCCGCTGTCACTCTGTGACCTCAATGCTCACTTTGTGTTTACACAATAGTTTCGTGTCGCTGCTACACGAACCCAGCCACGCCCAGTTTCTGCTCAGTGCCACAAATATGAGGTTCCAGGAAGATGATCACGCACCAAAGCAGAGGGGCACAGCGCTCAGTGTAAGACCGTTTTAACGGGTTCTTTATTTGCTCGTGAACCTCAACACAGCGTTAGACGTGATTCGGCAGGTAGTTGTTGATAATTCGCTCTGAAAGATATAAAATGGCACCGATCACGTAAGTGGAACATTAAACTTTAGGAGAGAAATCACCTCTTCCTCCGGTTTCAGTGACTGAAATTTCTTTAGTCTGTTAATTAGCAGGTGTCATAATCCTAACCAAGCTCACTGACATTTACGCCTTCATCCAAACATGGAACCTCTGGGCTGCAAAAACAACACAGCAACAACATGTGTTACAGTTTCCACAGCTGGGTGTTTGATTGGGTCTGACTGATGAAACATCATCATCATCATCATCAGATGGCGGCTGTGAGGCTCTGCGTCAACGTCTGTGCGCCCGCCCGTGTTTTATGATTGTGTAGCTGCTGTACACTTCAGTACAGCAGCTACACACGCAGCCTTTAAAGAAGTAAAACAGCGATGAGCGCTCGCCCCGTGGGGGCTGCGACTTTCTGTGTCCCTGCCTTTTAGTTCAAACCTCCATTTCCTGCAGCTGTAACTTTGGTGACGGAGGAACTGAAACTCAGCCTTCCCATTAGTGACTCAGACGTTGTGTAAAAGAATCTGTCAGATCCATTTCATACAATTTTGGAGAAAAAAAAAAAAGTACAAAGAAACCAAAACAAAAACAAGCAGCCTCAGTATGTCTGTATCTGGCTTTGCTGATCGATTTGTGGGAAGATGTATCGATTACCAAAAGTCAGATTGAGTCCAGATGTGCGGCAGTGCTTACTTGACGACGTGCATCGTGGAGCTGAACGCTCGGTTGTCCTGCAGCCAGTCGAGGAAAGCTCGCACCCTCTCGGAGAGCGGAGTCTCCAGCTCAGGAATGTGACTCTAGCGACCAAAGAGAACAAGAGGAGAAACAAAACAAGGACGCTGGTTTTAGCGGCGTGCTCCAGATAGCACAGATTCACACAGTCATCCCGGCCATACAATGTGGTTAACGGAAGCATGCCGGCAGTGGGGAGTGTGGGCTGGTGGGTGGCTCTAGGAGGCACTGACCCCTTGCTAGAAAGATAAAATAAACAGCATAAACAAGTGCTGACTTGTTGTTTGTTCTGGGTGTTGCCACCATGCCCTCAGCACGGTAATGACAGCACTTTTTAGGTGGCTGCGCGGTTTGATAAAAAAAGCAGAAAAGCTACATCAGCAAGTCCGTTTGTTTTTTAACTAATCAAACAGAAACACGGCGCTGCTTCACTGTGCAGCACACAGAGAGTCATTTTCAGGGGAAACAAAATGTCACATTGTATCATTCAGTGTGTGTGTGTGTGTGTGTGTGTGTGTGTGTGTGTGTGTGTGTGTGTGTGTGTGTGTGTGTGTGTGTGTGTGTGTCAGTACCAACATCAGGGTGGATGTGGCCGGAACATAAAAGCATCGTTTTAAATGTCATTTTGAAATGATATTCGCCTCACTGACCATGTTGGGGGGGACTGAAGCGTAGTTCGGGCAGCCCAAAACATCTCGGATGAACATTTCATTGCAGCATTTTCCGATCCACAGATAAAACACCTGGACGGGCAGACGAGGAGAGAAGCGTTACTGCAGAGCAGGCTGTCGATACACACTGTGACATGTGTGTGTGTGTGTGTGTGTGTGTGTGTGTGTGTGCCTCAGTCTGCAACAATTAAAGGTTCAGTCGGGGTGATTTTATTATTAGTGCCACTCTAAAGTACGACAGTGAATTAGGGTCACTGTACTCGGTCTGTCACTCACATTAAGGAATTCATTCAGAAATGAGATTTGACATTAAGTCAAAATGCATCTTCAGCAGCATCACAGCTTAACATATTATTTATTTATATATATCTATTTTTTAAATCTAACTACCATCCATTAATGACAGAGTTTCCAGTGATAACTGGAAGGTGGGAATGTTTTAGTTTCTGTGTTCAGTTTGCTGCAGTGGAAAATCCCCTTAAATTAAATTATACGACATTAAACTTAATGAAAACTGGGCTCCAACGCTGCTGCTGACGTCACCCTGAGGCACATAACGAGACAATAAATCCGAGCTCCAGTCCTCGAGCCATCACTGATTATTTTAGGCCAAGACAACAGAGAGCTTCTCTCTGATTTACTCTAAATTATTACCCATTTTTATTTTACTAACAGACCAGACCGTGAAAAATCTAAATGAGGTGAAATAAAGACTCGTCTGAACTCGATCCATACTGCGGAGCGCTTTATGATCAATACTTCTGAAAGCTTACACTGCCGCAGTCCATGAGGAAAGCTCCGTCTCTGCTCAGCCTCTCAGCAGACAGGTGCAGCAGGTGAGGCTGCGGGACGACGGTATCGTTCAGATGGAGCGCCCCCTGCGGGTCACACAAAACTTACAGTACATCCAACATATACATACTAATCACAGTGTTACAGATAAAAGCTCCCAAAGCCTCAAATAAACTCTGACAATACTCATCTTATAAACAAGTCTCCATTATAATTCTTCATGATTTTGTATTACAGTGTCTAAAAAGAAAGTTACATATAAGACTATTTTTACATCTTTTTGATAAAACTTTAAGAGAAACTTCTACATCTAAATAAACCATATCTATAAGGTAAAAATGGAAAGATCTGATTGCATCTATTAAAAAGAACTGAACTGTATGTATTGTATTGATCTTTGCTGTCCTAAATTATATTAGTTATTATTTAGTTATAATTTAAAACACTGTTAACATACGTCATCATTTCAAAGCACCCACTTGCCAAAAATCATTATTCCCAAACCATTTTTCATCAAAATTTCATCTCATTTCCACAGAAAACAAGCCGGCTGGGTACCCTCTTATTCTTCATGATCATTCAGGATTGAGGCCCTAAAGTGACCCTGTGCCCAACATTTAGGTTAGCCTACTGTCACATTTAACCACTTCCCCAGGCAGAATAATAGTCTGGCAAATCATAAAGTGCAGCTTTAATGGCCACATTTAGGGCCTTTCATTAGTAAATGTATACTTGAGACACGTTAAGGACCGTTTATGGACTTTTAGTCAGCTTGTTCTGCTCTCCTCTGCTCTTTGAGTCAACCGAGTTATGAGAAAAGCATCTGCGTCCCACCTGGTCAGACATGTTGTCCAGTCGGTAGAGGTCGGGGTGAACCATTCGCATCAGCTGCTGCAGCGGCTGAGTCTTGAACTCACACATGGCAAAGACCCGCTCGTCCAGCCGTGTGCTGGTGCCCGTCCGCAGGGCTTTCTGAAAACAAACGCACATCATTTATTCAGGCCAGAATAAGAAGATTTAAAGAGCTACAGTCACTGAAATCATAACGTTTTATTCGCATTAAAAACCCAGTAAAACAAAATAGAAGCTGCAACACGTTTAGACAATGATGTTGTGGTAGGAATCCAAACTTTAGTCATTAGGAACAACAGGTTATCTTTCAGTTAAATATTCTTCAAGAAACACAGAGAGCCCCACCAACACCTGAAAGGGTAAGATTTGTCTCAGAAAAAGGGTGTGTGTGTGTGTGTGTGTCTGTGTGCGCCCGAACATGGACACACCCTGGATGTGTGAATGCACACATGCTGGGTGGATTAATAGTCATTAACTGAGGCAGTGTGACTGAAGTCAGACTTCTGTGTGTAATGTTTGCTCAGAGGGTGTTTTTTAGGGTGTGCCCTCATGCATATCATATTTTAAGGTGTTTTACAAGTTCAGCCAGCAAAACAAAACCCTCTGCTGTCCTGGAAGAAAGCTGCACGCTTACAGACACACACATCTCTTTCTTTTCGGGTTTTTAGTGGACGCCGTCCTGTGTGACGGACGGGTCTTTGTGCTCATGCCGGCGGAGCAGCCGCACCTGTTTAAGGAGAGCGAGGATGTAGAGGGGGAAGAGGCGCATGGACGCAGGGAGGACAAGTCCAGACTGCTGCAGGTTGGACACGTTGCTCTTGTAGGCGCTCACCAAGTCCACCACCGCGTTCACCAGGGCATCCCGGGCATCCGACAGGCTGGATGATATCGATCGATCGATGGCTGGAGCACAAAGACCAAATGAAGAACAGTTCACCTCCAAGACGGTGTTTTAATCATTTCTGACCAGAAGGCTGAGTTAACAAAAGCCTGGATCCCTTCCTGATATTCACGTCTGCAATGAAGTCAACACAATTTTATACGTATTTCATCATCTTACACAGTAACTCGAGTTTATTTCAACCTGGCATGTTTCAAATGGCTATTGTGTGTCTGTGGGTGATTGCACACTTCACCAGGAATTATATATGCAAAGTGTTAGAATGCGACTCTTGAAACAGATGTGATGCAGCGAGGCGAGGCGGAGAGCAGGTGCCGCTTTAAAAACCTTAATAAACCAGGAAGACCCAAAGCAACGAGGTCACTTTGTTCTGGGCTGGAGATAAGGATTATTCCAGCAGTGACCGTGGCAACATTGATCATTTTCAGTAACGTCAGCATCAATTAAAATCATAAGTTTAATGTTTTGTATGCTGATCTTTGCCAAGTTGAATAAATCAATGTTGCAGTACAGCTCCTGGTAGGAGCCGCAGCATGAGGCTGAGGTGAGGAATGGGAATATTCAGCAAGAGGAATATTTCAGGATGAAATAACCCCTCTGTGGGTTAGATACCATCCCTCAGTACTTGACTGATAGAAACGTAATCGATACATTTTTTTCACTTAAAGAGGCGTAAAAGCTACACACTTACCCATGTTGGCTAACAGACAAGTGACAGCCTGGACGTCAGCACCAGCATACACATCGCTCAGCTGACTGACCACCGGCAGACACAGAGTGTGGACCCTGATACGTCTCTTTCCTACGGGGGGACATAAATGAATAACAGTCCTGTTTGAAGAGCTGACAAAAAAAATCATCGTGCATCATTTCATCCTAAACTCTGAGTGTGTTCCCATGAAAATCGTTCGTCTTTTTGTGCATACCTTTACTCGACGTGTAGAGCAGAGCAGCCTGGAAGCAGGCCAGAGACGAGTCTGCCAGAGAGTCTTCGATCGACATCTGGACAGCGAAGGCGGAGTCTGGGTTCACATTGGCGAGGGACAGCAGGTCGGTGGAGCGCACGAAGAAGTTACCGTGAAACGTGTGGATGGATAAACCTGAAGAGGGCGGGGACAAAACTCGTGTTTGACACAAAAGAGCTCGCCGGCATTACACACATATGAAGTCGCGGCTAATCTGGTGACCTTTAGTGCATCGTATCCTCATGACCGCCTCGAAGCCGATCTTCCTGGTGAGGTAGCGCTCGAGATCTCTCTGGAACTTTTCCAGCTGGGCCGGGTTGTGGATGTAATGAAAGGAGGGGTAGTAAAAGACGCTGCCCGCTGAATACTTGGAGATACACGCTGAAGAAGAAGAGGCGGCGGAGAGGAGCAGCATTCATTTACACTTCCACTAACGAGTACTAAATATGATTATCTTAAATTAGAAACTTCTCATAGCCACTTTTCAAACCCACAGTGATGCTTTGATACTCCACAGATCAAATAAAGAACACCTGAGCCCGATTAGCTTTGACACAAAGAGCAGAAGTGTGGACAGATCCCGACGGCTAAACCGTTCGTGCTCTCACCTAACGAGGCGAGGTCGGCGTACTGGGAGCTGAGCAGGAAGAGATCCACCCCTATCTGCTGTCCTGAGCAATCCAGTGCAAGTTTCTTATAGAAGTCAGTGGCAGGGCCGAGGTGCTGGACTCCCTGAAAGATGGAGAGTTGTTACCAATAGCTCCTCATATTGATCACGTGGATTCATCTTCCTGAAATCAACAAAAGCCAACAGAAAGTCTCTTTCCCCGAGTAACTGAAACATCTGGTACTCGTGATGTCTTTTTTAAACTCGTCACGACTTCCTGGCAGTTTATTCGGATTTAAAAAAGAAGATGATATAAATCACAGTCCCGGGATAACAATGAGAGTGTTGTTCCCTCTGAGCTGAAATGTGATTTTGTGGCTGGAGATGAAAGTGAGCTGTGGCAGGAATTTAAATATAACAGCAGTGAAAATGTCAGGACAGAAAGTATAAATCTGTGGCTGCATTTCATCTGACGCACGGTTTCATTTAAGCTTCACAAAGAGACGGCGGCTATTCAGACGTCTCGCTCAGTGTGAAAAATAAAGGTAGTAAAATAGTAAACGGCAGTAAGTGCAGCTACTCTTAATTCATAATCACAAAACAAAGTGATAACATCCATACAGAACAGATACAATGAACAGATAAATAAGGATGATAAAGAGATGAAAGAGGAAAAAAGGAAAGAACCAGAAGGAAAAAAAAGACTGTTGTAATTGTTAACATTTAATTTGCATATATTATGTAATATATATATATATATATATATATATATATATATATATATATATATATATATATATATATATATATATATATATATGATGGGTGTGAATGTATTTATTTACTTGACAGTATATAAATAAATAAAAATGTATGATGATCATACAGTTTAGGCTGGTGGAGGCCTGAGTGTGTCCAAACCTTTGACTGGTAACATTCATAAATGCATAAATAAGAAAAACAAAGAAAACATGTTTCTGTTTACCCCCCCCCATCCCTGACAGGGTCCTAACAGCACCACCTATTGTTGTCCTGTGTCTCTCCACTACAATCACATATAAAAGAAAACGTGATGAACCTTAGAGCTCGAGCGCTGATTGGGGTCTTCTCTTGACTGCAGCTTCCCGGCTCCCAGCGTCGGAAGCTGAGTCTGGAACACCGTGACGCGGCCCCCGGTGGGCGACATGAGCTTGAAAGCGGCCTGCAAGGCGGGACCGAGGGCGCTGTGCGTCTCTCTGCTCTGGCTGAACAGGGCCGGCAGCGACGTCAGCAGGTCCTTCACCAGCTGGAGGACAGAGGAATAACGTATGAGAACACGCACACACAAAAATCAGCAACATCATGAACCAAGCGCCTGAATCTGTGGGGTCTACCTCTTTGCTCTCCTTCAGGTTCACCATCAGACTGTCATGAGATGGTATGAAGACGTCTGCAAAGGAGACAAGAAAGTCACATTAAAACAAAAGCTTACATTTTTTTAAATAAGTACCTCAGACAGATCCTCTAATCCCTAAATCTGCTCTGAACATTTGAAACAAACATCCAAACACCCTTTTGCTATGGACTAAATCATTCTAGCTACAAAACCCCAAAATTATCATCATTGAATTGAGTTAAAAAGCCTTAAAAAAAAAAAAAAAGCAGCTGCAGATTTAACAGGCGTACCGTCGATGTCTGACACCACCAGCATCTGTGGCTGGGACAGCCCATCCTGGAGGTTGTAAAAGTGTATGGTGCTATCAAAGGTGAGGAAGCCCACCCTGGTGCGTGAATCTCCAGGCAGCCTGAAGCACAAAAATACTGTCAGCACCTTTTCAGGTAGAAAACTCCAAGAAAACAAACGTCAGAACTGCCAACCGTCCTAACAGACAAACTCGTGAAGCAGCAGCAGCAGCACTCACTTATCCAGGTTCTCGAGGAGCGATTCACAGAAGTATTTCAGGTATCCCGCTTCCACAGCATTGTGAGACACGTCGAGCACAAACAGATAGACCGCCGGCTGAGGAGGTCGCAGCTGAAAAAGAGGAGGCAGATGTAAAAGGTAAAAATTGAATCTATCTTTATATGAGCTTCAGAGGTGTCACTTCTCATGAATGTACCTTCTGTTTTTCCTGTTAACTTTAAACACGAGACTGCCCTCTAGTGGACAGAGAAGCAAAGCACATGTGACATGAGAGGCATGTTTACCATGTAGTCTGAGGAGGCGATGAACTCCACAGTGGAGTTTTGGACCTCGGGTCTCCTGTGTGGTTCACCGTACGACCTCGAGACGGGATTGTACATGAACTCATCTGGTACTGAACGAGATTTAAAACAACAAAAAACTGGCATCAATCAATAAGGCTGCAAAACACGATTCAGCAGTTAAAGAAGAGCAGGGGAAAAAAACTTGACTGGACTTGTACCATCATTGACCCGGTAGCAGAGGTTGCACTTCCACCTGCGCTGGTCCAGGAAGGTGACAAACGGATTGATGTAGGTGCGGCAGGAGCGACAGCGCACGATCGTGTTTGAGGTGATCACTGGTAGCTGCTGCAGAGAGGCAACGGGGGGGAAAGGCTCAGAAAAAGATGGAACAACTTCTAAGAGAAAAAATACAAAAGACATCTTGTGAACTCAAACTTTTTATGTGACGCGCCTCTTCGAGTTTTTGCCTCCCACCTCCTTTCTCCATCCCATGACCCTTTGACAACATTCCTCTGTTTGTCCCTCAGCAGATGGCTGCAGAGGGCTTTGTTCCCTCTCCTGTGAGAGTGGCTGAATAAAACCTGTGTTTCTATCTATTCTTACGACTTTGTCCTGAAGGACGTCTGCTGATGCACTAAGGTCACCTGAGATTTTTATACTTTTTCCTCTGTCTGTCCGTCCTCAGGTACACCTGAGGGGACTATTTTCTTTCTCCTGGGATTTACCAAAAATAACAGCTGAAATCAATATCAGATTAAACACTAACATCACCAAAAGAACAATCGGCAACTATCTTTATAATAAGCTTAGTTGAGCTGCATTAACTGGAAAAAAACATGATTCAGACTTTTTGTTGCGACAACAACAATTTGTCACGTCCGCAGACTAAACAAACACATCAGGACCCCCCAGGAGTGAAGCCAAAATGGTTGAATCATCTGTAGGTGCTGCTTACTGCAGAAGATCAGAAAAAGTCTAATATGCATAACAAAGAATTCCCACTCTGAGTTGTATGTGAGTCGGTGCCGCTGCAATTTTCATCGTGTTTTTAATCAAATACATCCTCCCTTTCTTTCCTCCCATTTCTGGGTCCATGCACGGGGCCATCAGTCTGAGCAGAGATGCCCAAACCACCCCCTCTCCTCCCACTGCCTGCAGGCGGTGCTTTTTGAAGCAGTAGCAGTAAATCAGCTTTGTGTTTTTAAGTTTACTTTATGATGAAGTTTTTACTAAAGTTAATGTTAGAGCAGAGCCAGTGTTTGGGGGGGGGGGGGTGATGGATGCTCAGCAGTCCACGTCAGTTAGGATCACAGTGAAGGAGGGACATGAAGTACGCCCACATTTGGGCAGGACCTCAATACAGTACAGATACTCCACAGAGGCTGGATACAATGTCACAAGCACAAGATATGAAAATATCATAAATCCCCAATAAACCCCCCCCCCAAAAAAGAAAACAGTTCTTTTAAGCCATCTTGCTGAGGACACTCTGACGTATCTGACACCAGGCTGCAGACTCACTCTCCCAACTCACAGCTGAGACGCTCTGCAGACTGGACTGAGTCAGAGGAAACTCCAAATTAGAGTCAAAGCTAAGAAAAACTGTGTAGGAGGAGCAAGCAGCAAAAATACATTTTCATAGCATATTCTTAAACTACCACGGCTGCCTGTGACTGTTTCACACGTCTTTACAGTTACCTACTATAAATGCAGCAGAGCCCTGTGTGTGCCTGGGTACCTGTTTTACTAGGATTACTCAATATCCTTTTGAGATATACTCTTACAAAAAAAGACCGGGCAACTGACATTCAGTTATTTAACCGTTGGGCTGGTGCTGACTTCCTGTACTGTCTTTCCTGGTGTCTGTCACTGCACACCTACTGACATCACATCACCCAACAGCTCTATAAATACCCTCACCAATCGTTCCTGCACCTCGTCCGCATCATCATCCTCATCCTGCAGGGTTCTTCCAGGATCCAAAGAGCATTTAAAACAATAATTTCCACCATTTTATCTATAAAACTGATTTGGCTGATGTGAAATAACTCAGTCGGGGGGGGGGGGGGGGGGGGGGGGGGGGGGGGGGGACTGTTCTGCACAACATATTTTACATTTCACAGAATGAATGAAGCTGCTTGCTTTAAAAAAAAAAAAAAAAAAAAAAAAAGCGTCAGAACAAAATGAGTCAGGATGAAGAAACTGGAACTGTCTGCTAAAAGCTGCACCGATACCCGAAATACAGTTTTCAGAAGCTGAACAAAAATAGAACAGCTTTCAGATCCTGTTTGGAGGGCAAAATCTCAATATTTGAAAAATATCTCAACTCCAAGATTGAAACCTCTGTGTGTAAATGTTCTTTGAGGGGAAGTTCAGATGGTACCTGCAGATCTCTGAAGGGGTGGAGGAGGAGGCCCAGAGGGAGTCTGGCTTTGTTAAGTAAAGCCTGGGTCTGAGGAATGCTGGTCAGAGTACATCTGAATGTCCTGATTGAAAACACAAACAAGCCAATGAGAAAACACATCCACAGATAAAAGTAGGTGAGATTTTTGTAAAAAGCAGCTTTTTGCATTTTACTACTTTAAAGTTATCTGGTGAAATTTGGGATTCAACAGCCGCTGTAAGCCACTAGATTTCCTCCAGTTGACTTACTGTGGACTGCAGTTGACTTTCTTAAGGTCGGGGCTGAGGTTGGGCTCAGGGGCCTCCAAAGGCCTGGGGGGCAGCAGGTTCCTCTCCTGCAGCACGTTGACCGGTCTCAGGGTCTCCACCTCCAGCTCCGGCACACCGCTCAGCCCACCGAGGGCTGCAGACAACTGGGACAGACTAGGGAACGGCTGCGGAGGAGAGGGGATGAAGAGAAACAGGATTTTTCACATGACAGGTGAGGCTGTTTTCATAAAATGTGGTCTGTAGTGACACCTTGAACAGGGTCAAAATCCCAAACACGGCTCCATTTATGTTATAGTTGGTCATAAGTGGTGACCATCACAAGCCAGTCTGGTTATGCCTTTATCCAAACAATTCAATATATTCAGTTCAATAACAGGAGAAAATAGCCAGCCCTGACTCTACAACCGGAAGTGCAGCTCTAGTATTTATTCGACCTGCATTCAGCTTAGTACTGTGTATTATTAGCAGTATTAATTAGCATTATAAGCGCTGAATCCAATATGGGAAAAAAAACAATGCAAAAATATCGATCGACAGCTCTGCTCAAGCTGCGCGCTCACCTGCGAGTACTGCTGGTAGCTCGACTGGCCGTACAGGTCGTGGGAAGGAGAGGCGTCTGCGTGGGACTCCGGGCCCTGCTGATAGGCCGACTGCGTGCCAGGGTAACCATAGCTACCGTAGGGCTGAGCCTGGTTGGTCACATTGCCGGATGGTGGCATGGATTCTGGGAATGAAACGGTTCAGGAGTGAAGTACCGTGATGGATGTTAAGAAGCCAAGAGAAGTGTTTTAACACGACTAGTAAAAGTAAGAAGGTCACGTGGGGGGTGGGGGGCTGTGGATTCAGTTTATGCCTACAAATTAAACCTGTGCTTTTACATGCTTTGTTCAGATGATACAACATCAGATCAGGTGATTAAACATCCATAAATTCTTCCCCCGACTTAGATGAGATGCATGAGAGTTTAACAGCTTACATCGCTAAATTGTACCAATGAGAAACTACCAACGATGGCATTACAAGCAGTGTGAAAGATGCTTTTTTTTCCTGCTTGGAAAAGCTGGGTGGCATCAAAGGGAGTATGTGCACTGCTTTTTAAGCCTGTTTTTCACTTCGCTGCTGTGAAAGATGTCACCAGAAAACAGAAGATCCAAGTCTTTTTTTTGCCACATCAGTTGTCAGCAAATATAGCTGAGCTAACACTGCAGGAACCTTCCTCAGGGACGGAGGAAGAGGATCTAAATTCAGTTCAAGGGAAATGATTTCATCCTCCAAGAGTCCCTGCTCAGGAGGGAAGCACTTTCCTCAAGTTCAGGAACGCCTTCATCCAGCCTCTCCAGCACCGTCTCCACCACCCAAAATTCAGCTTCTACACTTTATTAAACACAGATTTCATCTTACACTCACTGAATGAAAATGTAAATACTATCCAGTGTACACACTGTCACTGCTGCATGCAGTGTGATTTTACTGTGAGGTGCTCAGGTGCAGCACGCCTGTGATGAAGATGTACCTGGATAGCTGCCGCCTTCCAGGGAATCATAGCTGTTGGGCACCGGAGAGGCGCTGCCAGTCGTGGAAGAGGAAGTGTCACCGCCTGAGAGGCAGAGAGAAAAAGTGAAACGCAGAAGGGATTAAAAGCTGACATTAAGAAGGAAAAGGCTGCTTGGGAGGACTTAAAGACTGAAGCATGAAATTATGCTGTTGAAATAAATAAACTGAGGGCGCAGCGAAAAGTGGAAAGACAAAAGAGCGGAAGAAAGAAGAGAGAACGAGGGGAAAAGGGGAGGAAGGATAGATGGCAGGGATAAAAATGAAAGACAAAAACATTAAAGTGAATAAAAAGCAGCTTTTCTGGTTTGGCTGAGCATGGACTCCCTCAGGACAAGAACGAGAGAGAGGAGGCAGAGGGAACGATGGAAAGAAAACATGAGAAGGAAGCACTTAAGTTTTGAGTTGCTGCGTCGAGGGGGGGCAAGGGCTTCTGGGGACAGGAAATGTGGAGGAAACGGAGGTGAAAAAAGAAAGAAAGACAGAAACATAACAGTAAAATATTAAGAGACCTGTTGGCCTACAGAGCGCCCCAGTCAAACGATTTACTTGTAAAACTTGTTTCAGAAGAATTTGTCAATAAAAAAGGAAAGAGATCAGCCTAAAATCTGGAAAATTTGTGTGTGTGTGTGTGTGTGTGTGTGTCCAGTCATTTCTGTTGTCTTCATACAGACACGTGCACATGACAAGTTTTTCTTATTGATTAACATTCCGAAATCTTTTATCAATTAATTTATCGTTATTAAATATATTGAATTTACCATTTGCATCTACTGACATAACAAAAGTTTATGGCATTACTCAGCCAGCTGTTTGTTCAATCACCGACTAAATGTATCTGGATTCGTGGACTTGGGTTTGTGTTGCTGTGTCGTCTCTGCCCGACCTGCTGAGTGACCCCAGCGCTGGTGCCAAAATCATCTCGAGACATAAGATTTGTTGTCGTGGTCTGACTGCTGAGTCTGAGTTAAGTATTCAGATACGTGCAGGGTTTGTAATCTATAGCTTTATCCTGTTCACACTTTCTGTAGATACTCAGATTGAGAAACAGTTCAGAAAGAGAACGCTGATCTGTACCATAGCACTGGCTGTGAGGACCTTTATATAGTCTTCTATAGTGTCCCTTTTCTTGAAGGAGGAGGAGAAAGAAGGCTTAGTTCTCCTGGTGTCCTCCTCATCCTTAGCGTATAATCCAGTAGTCCGCTGTCCGATTTAGTCTGAGATAATTGGATCCTTCCCTGTCCAATGAGCTCTCTCCCTGAGCCCTGTCACATCTTGGTTTGCTGCTGTTGAGCCCTCCTTTTGGCACACATGGATTAGTGGATCCATTCAAATATTACAGTCCATGTAATCCTTTTGGAAAACCTATTCATTACGTGGCATGCGAGGAATAAATGGACAGAAATGAAAAGACCCTTTTGGTTGTTGTTTTTTTATTAAGATTATTTTACCTCATAGGGCACTGAAGCAAATTAGACATGAGATACGAGGGCAGTGGGATGGCATGCAACAAATGTTGGATTTGAACCGTGCCTGCTGCAGTGCAGTAAATGCATCCACAGCATTGCTTCTTGATGTGACAGCTTGCAGAGTGATTTGCAAAATTATTTAAAAGCCTTAATACTTTTATTTATTTATTTTTTTTATACATTCCTACCCTCAACGAAGGCCACACGAACAGTAGGTGGTGACCGAGAGAACGGGAGTGCGAGTTTCCCCTGTAGGGTGTCTGGGCTCATCCTTGGACTTGGGGTGAGAAGCTCGATCACTGAGGAGGAACTCAGAGTAGAGCTGTGACAGGAACAAGCTGAGGTGGTTTGGGTGTCTTACAAGAATGCCTCCTGGACACCTCCTAGGTGAGGTGCTTTGGGCATGCCCTACTGGGAGGAGGCCCCAGGGCAGACCAGGACATGCTGGAGAGGTCATGTCTCTTGACTGGGAGCACGTTGATGCCCACCCAGCAGAGCTGGAGAGGGCGGTCTGGGGATTTCTGCTTAGACTGTTGCACCTGGTACCCAGGGGCCACCACGCCCACTGGGTGAAATACTGCGAGTATTCAGAGTACACCCTCTGCTTCAGTGAGGAACTAATGTCAGGGTTTGATCACTGTAACCGTTAAACTGATGGTGATATTATTATTAACATTTTTTTATAGTACTTTTGAATGTATAGGTACAAAGTACTTAATAGCACACAGAATGTAGTTTATGATCAAAACGTAAACGCAGTCAAAAAACTCTAAAAACGGCATAAAAATGAACAAGAAGTAAATCCTGTGCAATAAAAATAAATAAACGAGGAATAAAAGTGTAAAGAAATAAACGAGTGGAGGTGACTAAAAACACTTTTTATGAGTGATTTAAAAGTCAAAAGAGATTTGATGAGTTTTATAAACGACTCAGATGTTAATTAAGTTTTTCTGGCTGTGCAGAAGTGATTGTGCAGCATATGTTTTTGTGCGCTGCTGCTTCTTCCTGTCTGATTGTGACGCCGTCAGCCAGTTTGACAAGGAGCTCAACTCAGGTGGTAGATTTTTAATGTAAGAGTTTTCAAACAGTCATTTTATTTTATTCTTTAAATTACAAAATAACACCCCCCACACACACACACCACTGAAGTCAAAGAGCAATGTGTGTAATATTTATTATGTTACAAAGATTTTCTACTTTTTTTAAATCATATGCATTTTTAAACTAGCTTAAAATTTAGAACTATTACTATGATGACTGTTATAACTATTATCATGGTCACTGATGGTGAGAGCTGGCTGCTGGTTGTTGTTGTTGTTTGCAGTGGTTGTGGGTTGGTTAGCGTTGTTGGTTGCGGTTGCTCATTGTTAGTGGTGCTGCTGGTCGGTGGTGGCTGTTGCCGGTGATGTTGTTGACAGTAGGTGACGGGTGATAAAGTATCATCTTGATAACGTGATCAGCTCAGTTATTAACGATTACAAGCTCAGTAAACATTTAAATTGGTTTCTTAAAGTTGTTTTTAAATGTTTTAAAAATCTCTGATTTGCACTTTCAACCAACATTTATTTCTTCATTTGAATCTCAATTATTGTTCAACTTAATCACCATACAACAACAAGTCTAAAATTCTGACTGGTTAACTGGCTGTTTTCTGATATTCTCACTATGGTGATTCTGATCAGCAACAACAGCCTGTAAGGCAGCAGCACTGTGGGGGGAGTTGGTGAGCACGCACAGGGGAAAAAGAGAAAACTAAACCAAGCTTCTCATTTCATTAGACAGTGGGCTAATGAGTGGTAGCAGTGCTAACAATGCTCTCTGGTGGGAAGCAGGAGAGTCAGCAAACACATGCACAGGCAGCCTGGACCTAGCAGCAGGGGAGCGGCTATATTTAAACACCTGTTAACCTCTGGCTGATGACACAGCTCTCGAAGGATCGCTTAAAGAAGAACACCTGAGAGATACATCACACAGGTGTATGAGATCAATCAGTATCATGCCGTCCAGACATTTAAGCAATAATTTAATGTAAAATGAGTTTTATTTCACGTAAAATTTTATACCAATCAAATTTAATCTATTTTTTCATTTTTACTATAACCTAAGTTGAACATAGTGGTGTTACACAGTGACATAAAAATAACAGATAATAATGAACTATTTCATTGTCTCAGTGAGAGGCAAACAGAGGGCCCGTGGACCAACTCTGGCCACGGCACAGAGACATTTGGTCACATAGAGAAAAATTCCATTTTGTTTGCTTTCTGCAGTTTATTTTTTAACCTTTCCAAAAGGTCTTGTAATTCCACTTTAGATAATAATGTAAATCAAAGCTTATGCAGATACCAAGAAATATATCCAATAACTCTAATCGCACAAACAAAAAGGGCTCTGTGAGAGCAACAGAATTAATACAGGGATTTTCCAGAGCTCACAGAAGCTTCACTGGTCTGCATATAGCTAAAGGCAGAGTCTGTAATAACTGTCTTTACAGAAATCTTTTTTTTTTTAATCCCATTTATTTGATTAAAGATTAATTCAAGATTAAGTAAATTACGCCCCATGTACAAGAAACCTGTCAGAAATCCAAAGGGGAGCGCTGTGATAGCTGCCTTTTCAATAACATAACAGAGTATTTCTGCATATAAAAATTTTGATGACCCCCTTCCCAAGGCTGTCCGGTTTACTATTAAGAGCCGTGAGCCGAGTGGAGCGAAAAACACGAGGTATTGATTTTTCTTCCATCAGCACAGATAACTGCTGATAAGTTGAGGAGCCCTACAGCTGGATGATCATAATCTGAACATTACCGAGAGCTAGACAGCAAGCAAAGAGGACATTATCCTCCGAGTGACGACGATCAGAACATGGCAGGAGCCACGAACACTGATGTACTTACCCGTCAGCTCTCAGGGGGGAGAATATTTCACGTTAGCTTTCAGTGATGGAACAACAGAGCAGTGTGCACACAGAGTCAGGAGGTGAAATCAACATTTTGTATGAGGACTGATGACTGTGAGGGGGAATGCTGCGCACAGCCGGTGAACTCTGGGAGGCTGGTGAGGAAGACCAACAGGGAGAAATCTGATTAGCCTATTAGAGAGGAGATGGTGCTGATGATGAGCGGTGAAGTGTTGGCAGGTAGAGCAGACGTGACAGATGGCCGTCAGACAGCGAAGAGGAAAGTGGCAGTGATTAGAAGGGACACCGGACAGGTGGGAGAGTGAAGGGATCTAAAGCAAGGTTTAAGATTAAGAAAAATAGGGAGTGGGGAAAGTAGTAACAAACAGGTTATGGGGGAGGTAAAAGCTAAAGCAGACCTGCTTCCTCATCCTCATCCTCCTCCTCATCGTCATCATCAGAGCTGGATGATGAGGGGGCTGCTGCTGCTGCTGCTGGGCCTGAGGTGGTGGCAGAGACAGAGCTAGCTCCACTATTAGCAACATATCCATATTGCATGCCTGTTGGAAGGGGGGTGGAGTGGGAAAGGCACATAAGAAAACTGTCAGGATGGGGTGAATGTCATCAGACAGGGCCGTGGTAATCAGGCGCTTCACTTCCAGGCATGTGATGTGTGTTTACACAAGGAATTTCAACCGGGCAGCTGGTGGGCTGCACATTTTTACCAGAACACAAATTAACACCAGACACAGGGAAATAGGTCAGGATGATGATAATTTAAGGCAATGATTAAGAGGGTGACAGTCAAAGAAGGAATTTTGTTTAGGTGGGATTTAACATCAACATTTGGCCAGTTTCCACTGCAGGAACCAGCAGCCGTTTAACGGCGGCCTCACTAAATCATTTTCAGGGTTTTACTGATTTTATGTGAACTGTTTTGATGCTCTGGAGATGCATTCATCATAACTGAAGCTACTGCAAAATTATTTAGGCCATTTTCACACCTGCACTACTGCCCTGAACTTATGCACATTATGTAAGGAGCTGGATTTGTCCACTTCAGCCAGATTGGTCATTAAAGGGTCTTTAATAAAGTTGCAGCCATTTGAGAATATAGCAGAAAACCGTCGTGAGTAATATACAGGTACTATCCTCCCCTTACACAGTATTTCCAATAGTGAGAAATCCAGACTCTCTCTACTGCGTGCTACAGGGGAGAAAGGACAACTCTGGACAATGTCCAGATTAGGGATGTTCCTCGCTACTAATCTACAAGCAAGAGAAAAACAAGTTCAATTAGGCTAAAAAGGGTTTCTCAGGTTAAACATTAGCCATATGAACACTGTATTTAAAAGGAATATGAAACCATTAAACTCATTCCCTGATAGTCAAACACAATAAATGTCACTGAAATGTGCGGCTGTTTGTGCGTGTATGCTGTTGCACGAACTCAATGTCAGATTTTTAGCTGAGCCGACATGCAAGCGCTCATTTTCTACATCGAGTACTGCAGACCATGTGTTTGCCTTCCACCTCGCTCATTTACAGCGGGCGGCTGCAGGTGGCGCTGTAACATTTCTGAACCAACAGGTTTACTGGTGTACTTCAATAAAATGTGAACAATTTATTCTTTCTGGAAGCATCTAGCAATGATTTTTAAACATTGACCAGACACACACATCTCTCGTCCTGACTTGATTTCCTAAATGCGGGACAAAGTGTTTCAGCAACAGCTTAGTCCCAGCTGCTATTATTCATCTAAATAAGATATAGCAAACTGTGCACATGTACTACACTTTTGTAGTACTCTTAGTCTGAGGGTTTGAAGTTGAGGGTTTTAAGCCTGGAGCGCGCTCTCTTTCCTCCCTTTTGTTTTCCTGTGTTTGATGTCTGCTAGAACGGTTGCCTGCTCTGTTACCTGCAAAACAAATCTACCCGAGGGTATCAATAGAGGAACCTGAACTTTCACACCACACTGTCCTGAGTTCAAACAGCGCTTTGTGGGTCTTTACTTCACCCACAATGCACTGGAACCAGAAAGGAAGGGCTGATGATTCAGGACAGGGGGGGGCATTCAAATAAAGGTTCGTGCTACTTTGCACCTGCGCCAAGTTCCTGCAGTGGAAAGGTTTCAAATCCATCGTAAAAGGATCTCCAGCAGTTTAAAACTTAACACACAATTCAGTGCAGCAGTGAGTTCAGAGTAAAGTGAAATTAAAGAGACGAGTGTGTGTTCAAGCTAGCTGCAAACAACTGAATTTTAGAAAAATCTGCCTGATGCTGCGAAAGACTTTCAGCTAAAATATTCCCTCAGGATCAATCAGTAAAGACCTGGAGAGCATTTCCACTGTCTGCAGTCTTCGACGGTTAAACTGCACGCTGTCATCCTAGCTGACCACAACAGCCACGATCACAGGCCTTCAGTGTGCCACCAAAAATAATTACATAGCTTTTTTTTTTAATGCCAGTTAACTGCCTGAAAACCTAAAACAAAATATGTCACATGAAACAAATGCTTTGCTTCATGTTACTCTTTGAAACGCTTTGCATTTGGTCTGAAACATTACTCAGTTTAAAAACAGATATGTGCCATTTTTGTGACTTTATCGCCACCAAGGCAGCAGTTAATGCCAAAAAAATGCCTTCTTACAGCATTGCAAACTTAAAAAAATAGCACAGATATATCACATATAACCCTCTCATAAGCATAATCACTGGTCACTACTGTCACACTGCATAAATAATTACCGAAATTATTTTAACACAACTATCCTTCCAAACCGCAACCTAAAGGTGTGACCTGACATTTTATTGTTCTTCTAATTTTATACTGCCTGGTGCTGCAGATTTGTGAAACTACGCAGAAACATTTTTGCAACCCAAACCATCATTATAGGAAATAGTCCTACAATCCTAACCTGCTACTGAAGGTGAGGGAAAAGAAAATATTCACAGGTCACAGGAAAAATAAACCAGCAGCACGCTGCAAAGAGCAAACCTGAAACCCTAAAATTTGTATACAGCCTCACACCTGCACATTTGAAAGAGTGTGTGTGTGTGTGTGTGTGCTATATTCCCAAAGTGCAGCTGTTGACATGTAACCCATTCGCATGCACTGTACATCTAAACATAGCCTCAGAGAAAAAGCTGCACCAGAAGAGACAAAAACAGGCAGCAGAGTACAGAGAAACCAAGATAAGAGCGATGTTCAAACAGCAAATACAGCAGGAGGAAAGAAGTCTCCGAGGCAAGTCCATATTACAAAGCCCCATTCTGAAACGCGTAGTTTCAATCTACACATTTAACTGAACTGTGTTTCAGTGTGGTGCTTCTTCCCAGGCAACAAGACAATAAACAGGAAACTGACTTCATGCTGAATTCAAACTACAAAAAGGTTTTCTCTCTGATTTTTTTATCTGCATGCCAACAAATTTTCAGCTTTCTAAAACACAAACGACATAAAAACATAAAAGTTTACAAATACATAGCGTACATTTACTCTCATTCTTACCTTGGTGGTGGCCCGGTGAGGAATGGACTGAAGCGGAGGGGGTTCCTGAGGGTGGTCGGTCTGCGTCTGCACCACCGCTGCTTTGAGCGACCCCGCTGTAGGAGTTGTAGCTCAGAGAAGCCTGGTGGCTTTGGTCATAGTGGGGCTGGACTGCGTTTTGGGCTACAGTGAAAAGAAAAGAAAATAAATATATATATATATAAGAATTAGCTAGGACACAACTAAATACAAGACATTTTGAAGAGAATAGTGAGGTTAGTGTGCATAAAAATCAAAAACATCTGAGCAAAGTTTGATGTTCTGGAAATGAAAAGCTGGATTGGAAAACACTGAAAGTGCACATGGACTTTCTACAGATGCTGAGGGATAGCACTGAGATGCAGAAAGTTCTTAATTTATTTCCTTTTTGGCTGATTTCTGCCAGTTTTTCTCAGTGTAGCCAATAAAATTCTGCCTGCATCTTCAGGGAATTTACAATTACAGATTCAAGGCTCATTAAAGTGTAATTTTAATGATTACCTGTGCTTCCCTGACCATTCACTGTTGGTGCCACCTGGCTGGGAGGACCCATGCCATACCCAGGATGCCCTGCTGTTGAGGAAGGCGGAGGCGCAGCGCTGTACTGACGTAAAGGTGTGCCCATCTGGGTGGTGCTCTGGGAGGAACTCAGAGTGCCATACTGACTGTTTCCTGGAGGAGATGGATATGAGACAATTGGGTAGAGGACTCCAGGACCACTAGCTGCAACGGGGACCAAACTAGGCTGCTGTTGCTGCTGCTGCTGAGGCTGCTGTGGTGGAGAAGCGTGGTATGACTGCGGTCCATAGTAGGATGCTGGAGTGGAGTAGGGTGGATGCTGCTGCTGCTGTAATGGCTGTTGGCTGTACTGGGTATTTGACGGTGGAGGTGCTGAAGAGGGATGCGTGGCATATGGCTGAGAAGGAGGGGCAGAGCTCAGGGGAGCACTGTAAGGTGCTACATGATGCTGAGGGAGGTGGTGCTGCTGCTGTGGATGGTTGTTCTGATAGTAGCTAGCACTGTGGGCACTGTTCGTGATGGGTGCTTTGCTGGAAACAGAAGCGGTGCGCCCAGGGATGGTGGGGTAGCTCTGTTGGTGTTGAGCTTGGGCTCCATAGTAGCCTGTAGGTGGATACACGGAAGGGTAGCTTTGCACTGGACCTGAAAGGAGGGGCAGGATAGTAAAGCATCTGGTTAATAAGTATAAATATCAACATTTTGTCAATCTTTGCATTTCACTGTTATTTGTGAGCATTACTAAATAGATTAAAATCTTAAACATAGTGAGCTGTGCTTCACTTTAAACAGAAACAAGAACAACTGTATTTAAGAAGCTTTAGAGTCCTTCTTATTAACTGAAACATTTCTAATTTTTCCACCAGCGAGGGCCTTTTAAACATCTGGCTCAAGCTCTTCATTTTATTTTGAAGGGCCAACTAGAACAGGATTGCACACTTTATCAGTCACAAAACATAATTTTAGCCCCAAACCCTCCCAGAAAGCTGGCATTTCAAAAACAAGGCACTGGTGGTTCAGGCACAAACGTAGACCTCTCATGAACTGGACCATCAAGAACCAACAACAAGACCATGAGGCTAATATTCTCTCTCAGCTTAAATGCTTTCCTCAACTCCTATCATTTCGACTCTTGGGATTTTCCTTTGCACAAAATCTCTCAGAAACACAAAACACCTGAATTACATCCCTTTATAGTCATTTATTGTTGTTCTTGTTGTCTTTGCTCTTTTTATTGTACAGCACTTTGTTGCAGTTGCTGTTTTTAAAGTGCTTTAAAAATGAATAAAGTAAAGTAAAGTATTTACTCTTGAGTCTCCCCACCGCCCACTTGGCCACCTTCTGCAGGGCCACCATTGAGAGTATTATGACCTACAGCATCACCTCCCAGTTTGGCAGCTGCAGAACTACGAGAAACATCAGCTGAATAGGTTGGTGAAGACAGTCAGAAGGATTATAGGTGCCCCTCTCCCCTTGCTGCTGGGCATCTACAGCGAGCACAGACATCCTAAAAGACCCTGCACTGCTTTGTTCCAGGCGAAACAACATTTTGTTTCTGTTTCACCTGCAACTGCAGAAATGACAATCCTGTCAACCTTTCACAAATCACTATGAATCACATAAAATTTAAAAACTGGTAAAGACGTCCCTTAGATTAAGAATACTCTAAAGCACCCAGCAGCCTATTTTCCCATTACCTTTATTAATTCCGGACTAAATATGTAACAATATGATTGATTACAGATGAAGAATAAAGCTGTAACATGCCCCACACACACACACACACACACACACACACACACACACACACACACACACACACACATTTCCATTGTGTAAAATCTTTATTAGCTATTGTCTACTTGTTTTTGCGCCAACCTGCAGCCTGATTTTTAACATTTCATCTCCCTTCTTGTTTGTTTTCTTAATAATTAAACTAACTGGCATTCCTTCTCTTATGAGATTAATATTTCTGAGATGCTTTCTGTCAAATAAACTATTTAATAAAGGTTATTACATTCCCTTTACATACTTTCTCCTTCACAAATGAGTTTGTGTACATGTGTTTAGAGGGTTCGTTAATACATTTGTACGAAGTTACAAAAATAACGAAAATCACAGGTTATCATTAGCAGGCTTCAGCAGCTCTTCCCTTAGTAACTGAGGGTTAATTAAAGGCGAGCTCTCAGCTGAATAAGAACCCCTCTATAAATAGAAAGTAAATTATTTTGGCGCAACTTTAATTAAGTTGTTGGTTATTAGAGATTTAATATAAAAAGGATATTATGGAAAGGTGGTGCGCAAACAGCTATTTTCACGCTAACAGTTAGCTACCGTTAGCTGCTCCCTCCTTTGGCTTCCAATACCCACGTTAGCTTTTAAGTTAGCTACAGTTAGCTTTAGCTAAAATCATCGCAGTCTTTTTTATAACTTACGCGTCGCCGCTAATTTACATCCAATGTCAGGCTCATAACTAACAGCAAAGGGCAGTTCCAGTGTATAAAATACAAAAAGCACAGAGAAGAAGTGAGAAATAGCCTGACTTCAGAGGGTTAGCATGCGAACGAACCATTCTGATAGGAGGGCGCTGCTCCGCCGTTCGGCGCCGAGTTCTGGCTGTAGCTGACGGCGCTCTTCAGGTTAGTGAAACCGGGCGCAGACATCGCTCGGTCCTCCCGTCCTTATGCCCGCAGACACACAGATGAGTGAATATACATGGGCGTCCCTGTCACGGACCCTGCCTTCCCCCGAGAGAGGCGACTCAGAGGCTGCTGCTGGGCAGTAGAGACCCGGGCAGCCTGGCCAGGTCCGCTCAGCTGAAAGCTGCAGCCTTCAGTCGGGATGTTGAGGAGCTCAGCAACCTCCAGGATGTGGTCCTCTTACTCCCTCTGGTGGAGTTTCAATGCGAACATGTTTCTTTTTTCATATCATTTTTGTTCTGCACTTATCTATGCGATTAAAGTGCATAGTCTTTTATTTCTGCATAGATATTGGCACAAAAACAGCTTTTAATGCATGGCAGGGGCGTTTCCAGTATGGTATGGGGTGGGGGGGGGGGGGGGGGGTGCAAGAACAAAAGAGGGCCCACAGAAAATCTGAATATTTGTTAAGAAATAATTACAATAGATTTTGTTTTTGCTCCACAGTTGTCCTCTCTTTTTTATGTGTGCCTCCACACATGCAAGCAAACACACAAATACACCTTCAACAAACTACCAAATAAAGACACCCAATGAATACGTAAAATATGCCAACACCTACAACCACACTGGGCTTGTCTCTGTTATTCTCTGTATTCTGTGCTCTCTTCTTTCTTAATCTATTTCCCTCTGTGTCAGCGCTAGCCCTGTATATCTGGCAAAAGACGTATGCACACACTGATCTTAACTTAGAATCCTAACTAAAGGCACTTTCTGTAATTTCCCCTCTTCCACCACCAGGCGGTGTGTTGAGATGTTTTAGATGCCTGCTTGTGTTTATAACATTTGACATTTCTATTTATTTCCCAGAATACCAATATAAGAACATGCGCTTACTGATTTACCTGGTACAACTGAAGGTTAAACTGACTCGCTGCAACACCTTCTGGTAGATACTGGTATTACACAAAAGTACAGCCCAGCCCCAGTTCAGTTTCAGGTGATTGCTCTTCAACACAATACAAAGACGTTTTGGACCTAAAGTCATAGTGTAGTGGCTGTTTCTTCACATTCTGCTGATAGCTTTAGTTTCTTTTATAAAGCGGCGCCAGGGTAACCCCACGCCCCCACCTCCTACACACACATACACCTTATGATGGATTTGACAGCTGAGGGACCACTAAATCACCACAGTATAACACAAAGTCAGTTAAACTTCAGGGATATCAATCTGTCCTGTTAGGAAGCATGAACCATTGAAAATGGATGTAAATGAAAGTGATACCAGGTGCTCTGAAAAGACCAACAAAACAAGCCCCCAAAAAGGGAATGGTTTAGCAGCCGGTGGCCACAGACCGTTGCCCTATCCTTACGTCTCCTGATTGTTTTCTAGTTTTGCTTTCTGCTGGTAGCATGAGGCAGTACCTGCAGCCCATTCAGGCCGAACAGGTAGTTCAGCTCCTCCAGGACGGCATGTCAACACATGCTACGTCTCCCAGCACAGTTTCAAGAGCGTGGAGGAGATACGAGGAGACGGGCCGTTACACAAGGACAGCTGGACCTGACTGCATAAATAAGGGCATCAACCCAGCAGAAGCATTGGTATCTGCTCCTTAGTGTGAGGAGGAACAGGAGGAGCACTGCGTCCTCCAGCAGGCTACTCATGCGCATGTTTCAGACCAAACTGTCAGAAACAAACTCCATCAGCATCGCATGAGGGCCCGACATCCTTTAGGGGAACTTGTGCTCACAGCCCGGCCCTCTGCAGCTCGACCGGCAGTCATCTGAAATCACCAGAACTGGCAGGTCCACCAAGGGGTCTCCAGACTCTGTCACATCTGTCATATTCAGTTTTATTAAAAACTATGATTTTCTTACCAGTTTCATGGACTGCTTCTGTTGCAACAACTCAGGAATTTCTAAGATTTGGGTATAAATAAAAGTATATTTAATCATATACATTATCTATATTAGTTAATCAGAAAGGCGTTCTTAAACTATCACCTGCTGAACTTTATAACTGTACACTTTTGGGCTGTTTTTGATACACATTTATAATTACATATGGTAGAGGGAAGTTCTGCCATAAATTTGTGTCATGCCAAGAGAGGCACACAGATGCACTGCTGCTTGTGGTTTGTTTAAACAGTGACCTGCAGACTCAGTGACCTGCACCGGCCGGGGTTTGCAGATTCTGGAAAGCACAAACTCTTAGTAATGCGTACATGTTTTGGTTACACACAGAGCACTAAATAACGGTGAATCTGTGTGTTAAAAGGCTTAAAAACACAATTGACAAAATATCTGTCAGAGATTAAAAGTACAATTTGAAGCTGAAACATTTATATACACATATGTTGAAATTGAGCTTTCATTACAAATGAAATGTTTACAATATTTACATGATCAAATCCATGGATTCAGCAGATATTTTCTAAATTTACTCAATAAAAATCACTAAAATGTTTCATTAAAATCACCTTCATGAGCCTCCAAATATATCCAACTTAATTCCCAATATAAGTATGAAAAATTCCTCACTTTAAAATTTACTGCGATTTTACACAACGTTTCTGTTATCTTTGAGCACTGAGGTCCGATCAGTTCACACATCTTGAGGGATTTGGGGGCGTCCGTCGGTGCACTCGCACTCCTCTTTGTGAAGTGAGGTCTCCTCGGTCTGAGCCTTTCCTTTGCTCTGGCAGGTGGGGCAGCAAGCGGTGTGGCCATCCCGTCTACAGCCGGGACAGGACAGAACCAGCTGGCAGCAGAACTGGGTGGAGCAGAGCTTATACTGGTCCCACGGACACCGGCAGTACCTGCAATCTGAACAGACACTTATTTTATTTTAAAAACCTATTATGAGACAATTAAGAGTTAATGGATCCTTACTGATACTGTTTAACATGCAGAGAACGGGCTGCGTTCATACGCTAACCTGAGATGATGTCACTGTTTGAGGAAATGGCATAGCGTTCATCAAACACGAAAAGCTTTCCACGATAGAAGCCCTCGGGGAAACGCTCCAGGTATTTATGAATTCCACCTTTCAGCTGGTAAACCTCCTTACACACATGCTGGCAGCAGATTCAGGAGATAAATGTGAACAAGAATTTAAAACTTGAATGAAAACTGTGCTAACGTGTGTATAATATCTAAACTACTGCTAAATGGCTCCCCCCCTGTGAAGAACCAGCAACCTGCAACACGTGAGCTTACTTTGGAGCGGAGGTAGGCGGAGCCACGCTCACAGCGGATCCCACCTGTGCAGTACATCAGGACCTTCTTGTCCCTGAACAGCTCGAGGTTCTGGTCCACGTAGTCCGGGAAGTAGCTGAACTTACGGATATTTGGGGCCAGACACTGAGTGAACTGCCCCTGAAGGCAAATAAATAACAGTTATTCAGTTCAGCAGCCTCTGCACATTATTCTGAAATAGCCCCGCCTCAGTACCGCTGCCTCTGGCTAAAACACTGAGGCTTATGAAACTGAGTCCAGACATGCTTTTCTGTTTGGATGCAGACTCTTTGTTTCCAACTACAAATCTCAATATTCTGCCCATCCTTAATATTTGCTCGTGGTAGCTGGTGCAGACTGTGCACAAGCAAAACCCAAGACCTTATGCCCAGCTGAGCGAGTACTAAAAAAGTACCTGGTACCAAGTACTAATGGAAATCCCTACAAACCACGCCGAGTCGAGTCGAGCCCCACTGAGTAGATACTGATGGAAACGCGGCATTACATCACCCTGAGACAACCAAAAGGACCAGATTACAGCCGACTGAAGCTTTGGAATCAGTGAAATGATCTCCAAAAGAAAATTGGTTTTCACTCACAATTTTACTCTCGTAATAATTGCGGCAGTCCAGGAGGATGGTGTCATTGCGCGAATCTCCTTTAGCCAGAAGAGCCTCCACTTCTTTATGAAACTCTTCGGGCTCCAGATGAACTCCTAAGAGGCAAAACAGACGCGCAGCAGACGTGATCAACAGGCACAGTACAGAGTTTCTCATCAGCTGATCCAACAGCATAGCTACGCCTGCAGAGCGGCCGTTATTTTGATAAGAAAGGTGATAATATTAGTGAAATGGCTACAAACAAATAATACCTGCCAGCTGGTAAGAAATAACATCAGGGTCCACTCCCATTGGGACGATCTCCTTGTAGACCCCGACCTTCAACTCTGTAAAACACTCTGCGCCACCATCACTGGTCTGAACAAACACAAATGAACAGTATCATTAATATTCAAAGTTATCAAAAAATATAGTGTCTAATTGTTTATGTCAGTCATGGAGAAAACATACAGTAACAGTTCAGTTTGTGTCTGATGGAGCCTGAAAGAGTCCCATGTCCCTATGCAGAAATATTAAGAGGAGGCGGTGACACTAGTACATAAAATCTCTCTTTTATTCTTTATCTGATTCTGACCTTAAAATCCTCCCTATCCATCCTGAACAGTGGCTGTGACTGCATTGATTCTATGTAAATGTCAGTGGCCAAGCTGGTGCCACCAACCGTTCCATTGATGCCTTCAGTCGCCACCCTCACCTAAAGGAAAAGATTAATATTTATTTTAATGGCATAGTTAAGCTGAAAAACCTTGTTTTCTCTGCTCCTTCGTGTAAGCATCCCTCAGCTCGAGGCTGGATGGGAGAATTGTTTCACCTTGCCAGTTAAGTGGAGCTTCTCACACAGAGCTTTCTGCCACGCACAGATGACGTGCGGATCCTCGACCTGACAGTAGTGATAGAAGAGCAGAACTCTGCCTGGACCGCTGACAGACAATAAGAAAACAAAGACAGAAATGAGACACTTATCTACACTATTGATTATAGTGTGCCAGCTGAACCCAGACTATATGCACCTTTTAAGTTGGTTGTCAGGGATGTGACTGATATCGGGAATCCACGCAGAGACGTCCACTGCTTCTGCCTTGTGCTCGTTCCCCTGCTGTGTTTCAGGCTCTTCTTCCAGTTGGCTTAACAAACGCTCGTACTCGGCCCGCGTGAGCTGCTGCACTTCAGCACTGTGAGCTCGGGCCACGTGTTTGTGAATGGCTGCGTGCTCGTCGAAGGTCTGGCTGCAGCAGCACCACGAAGGCCTTCCTTCCTCTTGACTGCCGTCCCTCTTGGATGCCACAAAGGCAGCAAATGACTGAGAAGGTGAAAAAGATAAAGATTTTATAGCTGCATCAGTATTGCTTAGGCTTAAATTATTACAAAAAATAACTAAAATAAAAACTGGAAAATATTACAAAAAAAAAAGGATTTTTAGACTCCCAGCCCCCAACTGAGAAACCACTGATAATAAAAATACAACTATAGGATGCAGTACAGGCCACTGTAATACTATGTTAGTAACGGTGCTGTATTTAGCGTAGCTTTGTGGTGGACTGTGTAAAATCTCAATCACTCTGAATACATTTTGCAGTTATTGTAACAGAAACTGCTGGTTTTTCAGGGACGGCTGAATTTCGTTAGATTTAAATGAGCTTTCTCTAACTCATGTGGGTCAGTCCATCTCAGATTGTGTTTCTGTGGTACAACGTGTCATCTTTGCTCAATCAAGCCTGCAGGTTGGATGAAAATAGCACATTCAATAATATAGCATTCACAAACTTTTTTTATAATGTTAGTGTATAAAGCAAATATGGGACTTTACTGCTTGATTTTTCATTCATATTTTAACTACTCAAACATTTTTTAATATATCTGTCCCAAAGTACAGATCCTGATTCAGTGAAGATTTCAGGCTTTTTTCTTTAATGGTTTTTGAGAGATTCATGTTCAAACACTGTCTCAGATTTTAATGTGTATTTGATAAATGAAGCTAAACTTCCACAGCAATCACGCTATAACTTTTTTATAGGCACATCAGAGATGATCGAGCAGAAAACGCTCTAAAAATGTGATGATTTGATAAAAACGTGCCACGGACATGAAAGTTTCCAAAGAACACAAACACAACCGTGTGTTCACTAATCTGTGAGTCAGTTGAATAGTGTTTCCTGATGCCCACCTTCCTCCTGCAGAAGCTGAAGTACCTCCTCTGTGGGGCAGAAAGTTGCTTCTCGTGTTTGGATCCATTACAAGCTGAAGACTCAATCTCCCAGTTCATGAACTCTGAGCCGGCTGCATCATCCGCCGCCATGCTGTTAGAGAGCTCTTATACAGTTCGCTACTTACCGGTTTGAGTAACAGTAAATATAAAGTCATACATATTATTAAAAACAAAAACAAAACAAACCTGCAAACGTGCAGCGGAAAAATCAGAGTATCAAAGGCGGTCGCACCTTCCGGTTGAGCCGGATGTGCTTCACTTGAATCAGACCGCTGTTATTTTTCGCGTAGCGGCTGGAGGCTGAATGAGCCACATATAAAGTCGTTTAACGGACTCACTGTTTTCTTTCTCAGTCATCGTATCGTCTGGCTGTCTTGCATCAACAGCGAAGCGGAGTGAAACATGTCCAGGAGGCGGCACAGCGACGAGAATGACGGTGAGGCGGTGCGCGTTATTCGGACCGCTAGGCTAACCAGCGGCGGCTAGCTGGTGTTAGCGAGCTTTTCACGAGTCCACGCGTGCTGTTCGGGGGATTATTTTACGAGGTTAATACTTGAGGGGTTTATCAGTTAATCCAAAAAGGGCAAAACAGTGATAGCTGCAGGTGCTTAGTGACATTGTGGTGCACTAAAAGCGAGAAAAGTGCGCAAACTGTTCCAGCAGCGGCAAAACGAGCCGGTGCAGTTAGCTGCTGGATTAGCTGGCGTCAGTGCAACAGCGGAGTAAATGAGTGTGGGGGCGGTTACCAAACAGTGCAAAACATGCGTGAGATTTGATGTTCACATCTGTCATGGGGTTGGTTAAAAGTTAAACCATTGGTCTAAATTTATGGGGGAAACACCTAAAAGAGTGAGTTGTGTAAGATCCTGACATTAAATGGGGTCACCCCTGGTAATAGATTATTCCAGCTCTGTTCTCTTAATCTGGGACTCCTTTACAGCACCTCTGCATATGCACACAGGTAAACGCACCTTCTTCTGAACGGCCAACTTTCGGAAGCCTGTAGAGGGGCTGTACTCACAGTGAGTGCATGGGAGCAGATCTGTGGGTAAACAGAGGCCTCCTGCCTGGGCAACAAATTCAGGGATTTCCATCGTAATACAAACTTCCTGTTTATTGTTGAAGCACATTTGTTCAGCTTGATCAGTGTGCAGACAGATGCTCCAGCTGTTGAAGCTGTTGCTGGAACCAAATTATTATGTTTGCATTTACCCCATCACCCATATATATATATATATATATATATATATATATATATATATATATATATATATATATACATATATAATATAAAAACTGGAAAAAACTGCTTAAAAGTACTTTCACTGCAGTCTTGCAGTTTCCTCTCTTTGTGGGGTAGTCCTGTGTTTGTTGTTGTTGAGCTGTGATATGCAAACTGTTGGATACTTGAGTAAAATGAAGCAGTTTCATGTTAATGGTAAATGGACTAGTTCTTATCTTTTCTGCTCTGAGCACTTACACATTTACATTCACCCAAGCACTTCCATGTGTAACTAAGCTAAGTGGTTTTATTGTCTAACATTCACACTCCAATGCTTGCATCGAAGAGCAACTTGGGGTTCAGTATCTTGCTCAAGGATACTTTGGCATGCAGCCCAGAGCAGCCAGGAATCGAACCACCAATCTTCCGATTAGTAGGTGACCTGCTCTACCTCCTGAGCTACAGACACCCCAAATTAAAGCTCTTATGGTTCTAAATGAGAGTATAAGCATGCTTTTCAGGAGCTTTTTGACAGGTTGTTTAATTCACAATCTTCTGCTGTCATTTTTATTGCAAATGCTCTAAAAACACCTTCAAATGGCAGATATGATTAGAGATTAACTGGTGAACACAGTGGAGCATTTATCAGCCTAACTTTAAAAATGTAAAGATCTTTTTAAGAGTGGCCTATTTATGAGAAACAACCAGATATTTCCTACAGGAGCTGCTTGAACCTCTTTCAGCTCTTATTATTGTTCCTCTTTCACCTTTGCAGGAGGTCAAGCCCATAAGAGGAGGAGAACATCGGAGCCGATTGAGATCGAAGATCGTCTGGAGTCGCTGATATGCCGTGTCGGGGAAAAGGTAAGGAGACTGTACAGGGAGGACACATTTTTACACTCTGGAAAGATGAGCCTCACAAGTCCAGTACGATACTTTATCTCTAAAGGTAGACACCAGAATTTTTGTCTTCATTTTGCTTTATGTTAGATTGCTTTCTATTGATACCTTGTTCTCATGCAGAATAGTCGTATTTGAATTAATCTGTAAAATATTTCCTTACAGAGCACGTCGTCCCTCGAGAGCAACCTGGAGGGCCTCGCTGGCGTCTTAGAGGCAGACCTCCCCAACTACAAAAGCAAAATCCTGCGGATTTTATGCTCTGTGTACGTCCACACCTTTTCTCACTCTTTGATTTCTAATAACGGGTAAAAGGGGTGTTTTGAGTGGCAGTTGTCATTATATTGCCATTTGCTGATAGGGCGCGCCTCCTGCCCGAGAAGCTGACCGTCTATACGACCTTAGTTGGTCTCCTCAACGCTAGGAACTACAACTTTGGGGGCGAGTTCGTGGAGGCCATGATCAGGCAGCTGAAGGAGACGTTAAAAAACAACTTGTACAATGAAGCTGTTTACTTGGTATGCTGGCTTTGCAGAATAATCTCAGAGACTGATTTAAATGAATCAACATGTGCACTTTGGTATGTCTTTTATAATCATATCTCTTTGATTAGGTCCGTTTTCTGTCTGATTTGGTCAACTGCCATGTGATTGCTGCTCCCTCCATGGTGGCCATGTTTGAAAACTTTGTCAGTGTTACTCAAGAGGAAGATGTGCCACAGGTGAGCAGAACTAGACTTTAAAATAATAATTAGGTGATTTGTTGTTTTGTGTTTAGTCTAAGTTGTAAACCTATTTTTTATGACAAACTAATATTCTTACTTTTATTTTTAATGAGTCTTTAAATATGATTATTATGGAATGTGTTTGGATTTTTACGAGCTGACGGCTGCGCCGTGGTCCATATTGAGGTGGATTATGGATTGCGAGTTCTATAACTGGTCTCTTTTTGCGTCGTCAGGTTCGGTCGGACTGGTTTGTGTACGTCGTTCTGTCCTGCCTGCCCTGGGTCGGTAAGGAGCTTTATGAGAAGAAGGACGTCGAGATGGACCGACTCCTCAGCCAGATCGAAGGCTACCTCAAGTAAGATGGCCTTTTTCTCCAATTTGGTGGTTAGATTTCAGTTATGCAATCATTATGCGCTGCTTCTGGTTCATTTTTAGTCTCATCTGAAATCTGTATCGCCCACTTTTTTTTTTAAGGAGGAGAGTAAAGACCCACGTTCCAATGCTGCAGGTGTGGACTGCAGAGAAACCCCACCCACAAGAGGAGGTGAATGTCCTGCAGTCAGTCGGTCTTAATTTTTAATGCAATTCTGATGGGAGATTAAAAGTTGAACAGCAGCAAATATGGCCTCATATTTACTGGAGCGCACTGTTAGGATGCAGTAATAACGTAGTAATAACTTCCTGTCCGTTCTCCAGTACCTGGACTGCCTTTGGGCTCAGATTCAGAAGCTGAAGAAGGACCGCTGGCAGGAGCGTCACATCCTTCGTCCCTACATCGCCTTTGACAGCGTGCTCTGCGAGGCGCTGCAGCACAACCTGCCCCCCTTCACCCCACCGGGCCACATGCCCGATGCCCAGTACCCCATGCCCCGGGTCATCTTCCGCGTGTTTGACTACACCGATGCCCCAGAGGTTCGTTATGGATAAAACGCTGTGATTGGTTAATCAGACTGTCTGAGCTGCAACATAAGAATGTTCTCTTCTTCTGCCATCGTTTACATGTTCACTTCTGAAGTTAAATAACAAAATGTTTCCTTAAATCTCCTCCTGATATTAACAAGGTCTGCAGATATAATCAGAGATTTTGTCTTCTTTTTTTAATCATATTGTAAAGCTGTCACCAACATGACCTCCTGTTGATCTTTCATTTTGTGCGTCCTTTTAAAGTTTTCTCCTCTCTCTCTTCAGGGACCTGTTATGCCTGGCAGCCATTCTGTGGAGAGATTTGTTATAGAGGAAAACCTGCAGTGTATTATCAAAACTCACTGGAAAGAGAGGAAAACATGGTGAGTAATGAGGGTTTATTTAAAAGTCTGAATGTGCAGCTGAACTGAACTGAACTTGTGCACTAAAGTGTTTTAAACTTGTTTTTCTGACACTCAGCGCGGCCCAGCTGCTCAGCTACCCGGGCAAAAATAAGATCCCGCTCAACTATCACATCGTGGAGGTACGTGCTGTTGTTTCTGGTGCCAAAGGTGCAGAAATGCAAAGCTGGTATTATAATGTGGTGTTTGGGGTTTTTTTCTTTTTCTTTTAGGTGATCTTTGGAGAGCTTTTCCAGCTGCCCTCGCCGCCTCACATCGATGTCATGTACACCACACTGCTGATCGAACTCTGCAAACTGCAGCCCGGATCCTTGCCCCAAGTCGTATCCTTGATTAATAACCTTCAGTGCACACCTTTTTATAATCTTCACTTAAATGGACCAAACTGTTGCAGAAAAAGGACCCTGAACGCACCACACGTGCTGCCTCATTAAACAGATCAAACCAAACGTGTTAGAGAATTTACCGTGATGTTAAAGTTCTGTGAGGTTTAAAATGTCTTTATTGATCCCTGTAGGGGAAAATCCTTCTCTAGATTTAACATGGTATTCAGAGCAGAGTCCAGTACTCAGTCCTGAGACGCTGAGATTCTGGTGAAACACTTTATCGTGGGTAACCTGCGTTCTCCTGTCTGTGCTTCCTGGATCCTTTTCGTCATCGTTGTTGAATACAGGCAGCAAAAAATGCAGCAAAACTACAGAAACACATTTATTGTTGTTAGATTGGTGTCACAGTAGCACAATAAAGCTTAAATGATGTAGAACAGCTTAATAAAATAAATGCTGTATGATGAGATGGAATATCTCAGTATGGTGAAAATTACACATAATGGGCAAAATTCAGGAGGAAATGGAAAAAAGTTAATTATAAATAAACATCTTGATATAATAAGGAGTTTAATGAGTAAAAGGTACCTGTGAAAGTTAATGGGCTTCAGGTTTCATTTAATGAGCACATCTTTGCTTTAACACCTGCCTGTTAGCTGGCCCAAGCCACAGAGATGCTTTACATGAGACTGGACACCATGAACACCACCTGCATAGACAGGTAATGTTTACGCATCTTTACTTGAACAGTACAGGGAGAAGGCTCTGATTTAACACTGTAATCCCATCTCACTTCTAATTTTTACAGATTAATTAACTGGTTTTCTCATCATTTGAGCAACTTCCAGTTTCGATGGAGCTGGGATGACTGGTGAGCGACCGAGGGGAGCATTTACAGCTGCCACATGAATTGTTTTAATTGAGCTGACAGATTTTTTTTTTTTTTAAATATCTAATATGATCTGTGTCTGTCACTGAAGGTCTGACTGCTTGACCGTGGATCTAGAGAAACCCAAGCCCAAATTTGTCAAAGAGGTTCTGGAGAAGAGCATGAGGTACGGGAGCATCACTCGAGTTTTCTTTGAGTCTTTCTGTCCTGCAGAGGAGAACGGCACCCGTGAGGAAGTCGGGTCTGGTAATAAAGTCACAGAGAAGAGTTTTCAGGGCACAAGTCTGTTTGTTTTTTTTTGTTTTTTTTTTATTGATCGTTAGTGTTCATGATGGTGCATCAGGGCCAAGAAAGAGTTCAAGTTACAAGGAAATATTCTTTTGGATTATAAAGTCATAAATTTGAGAAAAAAAGAAGAATCACATGAGTTCATTTCATTGTGAATTTATGATTTGATCATCTAGGAAAATGTTTTGTCTCATAAATGTGTCGCTTCATTATCAAAAATGCTTTTTTAAACGTATTTTCTCTCTGATATGAGTGTTTTTAACGTCTCCACTGTGGTCTCTGTTTGGCTGCTTTGCTCAGACTTTCGTACCATCAGAGGATCGTGGACATCGTCCCTCCGACCTTTTCAGCCCTCATTCCTGCTAATCCCATCTTCATTTACAAATATGAAGATGAGAGCTCCTGTAAGCATTGTTTCTTATTATTAACACATCTAAAAACAAACAGGAGCAGACGGCCTGTGCCTGAAACCTGACTGTTCTGCATCAAATGCTGGTAACTAACAGTACGACTGCCTGCTGCTCCGCAGCTTCGTTGCCGGGGTACCCGATGTCCATCACCGTTGGAAACGCCATCAAGAACCGAGCATCCAACGAGGAGATCCTCACCATCCTCAAAGAAGTCCCCAACCCCAACCAGGAAGATGATGATGGTTTGTTTCCTGTTTTATTTGATTTACTCCTGCAGGGCGACGTCTCCCTTCTTTGGTCACATGTCTTTCTCTGTCCGTCCAGACGAGGGCGAGAGCTTCAACCCGCTGAAGATCGACGTGTTCCTGCAGACTCTGCTCAACCTGGCAGCCAAATCCTTCAGCCACTCCTTCAGTGCGCTCGGCAAGTAAGGAGCCAAAATGTTGAATTATATTCAGATTTGATACAGAATAATGTATCAGATATGTTCAGTGAGGGAACAGCATTTGGAGTGGAATTAAAAATGGTGTGTGTTATTACACAAAGTGGCAGAAACAGTCACGTTCACGTGAAATTATTAAGAGCTAAAACAAAGTGAACTATTATTACCTTAAATGCTCCTGATTCACATCCCAACAAGTTTTAGAGTTAAACGAATGAGTCGAGACTCGCTGGCCTCACCTGCGTCTGATGCTTCCAGGTTTCATGAGATCCTGAAGACTCTGGCAAACAGCGACGAGGGGAAGCTGCACCTCCTCAAAGTGCTGTATGAAGTGTGGAGGAACCACCCGCAGGTACGCAAACAGTGTGACGCCTACAAACGCGTGAATGAATCCAGTTCCAGTTTTCGGATCATGTAAACCTGTCTCTGCTGCTTCGTAGATGATCGCCGTGTTGGTGGACAAAATGATTCGGACACAGGTCGTGGACTGTGCTGCGGTCGCCAACTGGCTCTTCTCTCAGGACATGGCCCACGAGTTCACCAGGTGGGGCGTGAAACATCGAGAGCGTACGGATGTTTAGGTTTTACCTCGTTGGAGAAAGAACAGAGATCTTATGAAGGGTCTGGAGTTCTCTGTAAACTGAGAGACTCTCTGTGTCCCATCTAGGCTTTTCATCTGGGAGATCCTGCACTCGACCATCCGAAAGATGAACAAACACGTGCAGAAGATCCAGAAGGAGCTGGAGGAGGCCAAGGACAAACTGGAGAAGCAGCAGCACAAGAGGGTAACCTTGTTGGTTTTCAACCGCATGGTCATCGTTATGTAAACCGTAAACCTAAAACAATCCAAAAATGATATTAAATGAATTCGGTCAAAATGTTTGTTCGCTGCTAGAAGGACAGCGGGGACGACGAGGACATGGACAAGAACAGTGAAGATGAGGAGGGTCAGCTGGAGGAGCAGATCGAGAGGCTGCAGGAGAAGGTGGAGTCAGCTCAGAGTGAGCAGAAAAACCTCTTCCTCGTCATCTTCCAGGTACGGACCGTTTACTCGCAGGTGGGGCAAGCAGGTGGGGCAAGCAGGTGGGGCAGGGGCCTCTATATCAGAACCCTGCAGGTGAAAGTAGAGGAGTGATTTCATCCAACCTCTAGTGGCCACCAGTATAAGTGCGCTGGTTTGCCTTGTGGCCCGGTGTCCTGCAGGTTTTAGATGTGTCCCTGATCCAACACACCTGAATCAATCAACCTGAATTACCTCCTCAGTATACAGGTGAGTTCTCCAGAGTCCTGCTAATGATTTCTATATTTGACTCAGGTGTGTTGAAGCAGAGACACATCTAAAACCTGCAGGACACCGGCCCTCGAGGCCTGGATTTGAGAATCCAGGCGTATGCAAACCAGTCGTGCTTACATGCAAAGTGCTGATTCTGAGCAGATCCCCACGTCACTGCATCTGATTGGTCCTTAGAAGGGATGCATTGTGCATTAACTGCACTATAGAAAGGGTTGATCTGCGTTATCTCCAGCATATAAAACACATGCTGGGTTTGAGTCCGGCCTGCCTTCTCCTGCTCAGTGAAAGAACAAGGGGACAGGTTGAATTCTGTGTTTAAAATGGTGGTTAGAGGAGCACGTCCCAACAGACTGCGGTGGTTTTAGCAGGGCAGTGAAAACTCAGTCTGTTATCCCTGAGATGAAACTCTGAGTTTTCAGGTTTCTGGCTTTCTCCTCCTCTCGTCTAAAACAGCTGACTGGCCCTTTACTTCATTTCGATGTCAAATCTCAGAGTGCAGTAACAGATGATGTTTTTAAAGATGCATGTCATGACTCAGGGTGAACTCACCCAGAGCTGATTGATCAGCTTTTCTGGATCTAACACTTCAGAGTTTGTTAAATTAGCTTCCTGGATCCAGGCCCTGAAGTCTAAGTTAAAGTCGGACGGACGGTCACGGCTGCTGACTCGGACTTTCTTCTTTCTCAAGTTATTAAAATGTGAGATAAAAGCCTGCTGCACGCGCGCATCTTTAAATAAAGTTTTTCCTTCCTCAGCGTTTCATCATGTTGTTGACGGAACACCTGGTTCGCTGTGAGACGGGCAGCGTCGACATCAGCACGCCCTGGTACAAAAACTGCATCGAGCGGCTGCAGCAGATCTTCCTCATGGTAATAAAGTAAAACACTCTCACACGTCATCAGATTTGTCTTTATGCCCACTCGGTCTGCTTTTCCTCTGCTCTGGCTGAGTAAAAATTGATCTGGAGGTGGAGAGCTACTTCCTGTACGATTGAGGTGGAGTACACCTGCAAAGGTTTGGCCAACCGTGAGGGAGGTGAAGGCGATGGTATAGTGAAGAGGTCGAGTGGTTACTTTAGGTTTGAGACTTATCAGAGCGGTCAGAAGCATGGAGGCACATATACATATTACACACACATTATTAGACTCAGTGTGACTGACGGTGTCCGTAAAGCTGCTGGGAACTTACTGTATTTGGTTATGAAACCCAGGCTAGCTTTACTGAGCCCAGTCTGTGAAACTACACACACACACACACACACACACACACACACACACACACACACACACACACACAGATTTAATGTGACGTCTCCCCTCCTCCTGCAGCACCACGCGACCATCCAGCAGTACATGGGAACCCTGGAGAACCTGCTGTTCACCGCCGAGCTCGACCACCACATCCTGGCCGTGTACCAGCAGTTCTGCGCCCTGCAGCTCTGAGACTCACAAACCAGATGAAATGTGTACTTGTGTTCACCTGACGTGATGACGCAGCACATTAGAAACTACCAGCTCTTGCATCAAGAATCTCCTCTTCAATTTTTTTTTTTGTTTTTAACACCCGTCTGGTGCCATTCATTTCAGTCATGCAGAGACATCAGAGGACGGCTGTTTGAAAAATCCTGTCATTGATTCGCTGTAGTGCTCCATTTTTATTTTGTTTCTATTGTGTTTTTCTTTGTTTTGTTTTCCCTTTAGTTCATCTTTACCTCCCGCTCGCACCCTCATGAACGGATCTTTTTAAAACTGAAGACTGAGCTGGAGAAATGTTCATAGGAAAGGAGCTCTGATCGATTCTCAATCCAGAGTGCGCTCTACTTTTTTTATATTTGTTTTATGTGGAATTGGGAAGTAATTAAAGCTCTCCGGAGTCTTTATCCCCCCTGCTCGTTGGTGTCATTGTGTCTTCATTAGATTACAGGATGAAGCTTCTCTGCAGATACTGATGTTAACCATAAAATAGTCAATTCAGTTTTATTTATATAGCACCAAATCATAAGTCGCCTTGAGGCGCTTTGTATTGTGGGTAAAGACCCTACAATAATACAGAGAAAACCCGACAGTCAGAACGACCCCCTGTGAGCAGCACTTGTTAAAACTCCCTTTTAACAGGAAGAAACCTCCAGCAGAACCAGATAAATGGTGAAGCATCAGCGTTATTGGTCCTTTTGACTAATAGTTTAAAAGAAGCTGTTTGATTACAACAGTATGAACACAGGACTAATGAAAAGCTGCTGCTGGTACAAAGGATGCGTTTCTCTCAAACCACAGCACGCGGCTGCTGCTTTAGCTCACTTGGTTGAGCAGGTGAACCGTATGCTGAAGGACTGCAGGGGCCTGAGTTCACCTCCAAACCTGCAGCGTTTCCTGTGTCGTTTCCTCCTTGTGCTTCATCTATTAATTCATTTGTACTTTTGTCTCTGTGACCATTTCAGTGACTTCCTGCCACAAAAATGTGAAATATGACAGCAAGCAGAAACTGATTAGAGCAATTTTGGTTATGTGAATTCAGCTGCAACAGTTTTAAATTTATAAGGGTTTACAGTCCTGTGAAAAACTAAGTGCACCTTTACTGCTTCCATAGGAAATAAGAGTCTGAGCAGCAGCCAGGTGCTGCTGACTAAATGCACCTCTAATGAAAGCAGAAGTTTGGGAGCTTCAGGTGTTTTAATGCAATCCCTACAGTCTTCCCACAAGTGGACAACCCAGCAAATTCACCCCAAAGTCAGTGCAAAAAAAACCTACAAAAACTCTGCAGATGGTACAATTAACATAAGACTGAATAGGTGTGGCCAGTTTGGAAGGGTTTCCAGAGCAAAGCCTCTAATAAAGAACACGGCTTAGATTTACAGATCTGAACAAACTGCAAAGGTTCAGGATCAGAGTTCTTTGGAGAGATGGGACTGAAGCGGAGATGTTTGTCCACAGCACCAAACCAAACTCAGCACAAACACCTGAGAGCAGCTGTCAGCACGGAGGTGGAGGATTTAGGCACCCTGCAGTCACCCAGTGGACCGTGAACTCCTCTCAGGCCGCCTGGAGCCTGGAGCCTGGCCTAAAGTGGATCATCCAGCGGGACAATGATCTCGAGCACAGCAGCAAATCCAACACCCCGATGCTGTTCCACGTCTTTGAGGGGTTCATGCACACAGATTAAAGTCACACAGAGAACCATTACTTCAAGTTATTACTGCTCAACAAGCTGCTGAATCACAGCAGACACGTCCTTTGTCACGTGACTGCGTACGCCTTCGTGAGCACGTGTTCAAAAGTACCCCATCTTCATGAAATAAAACAGCATCAGTATCAACGGGCCTCTCGGCTCTTAGTGTAAAGAAAACAATGACATGAAAAACACTCCAGTAACGCAGGTAAACAAATTTATTCAATAAAAATGATTTATAAACGTGTCCTTTTTGTAACATACGTGTCATTAAGCACCGCACAGTTGTAACAGTTTGTCTCATTTTATTGCACAAAACCCACACGTGTCAACTTCAGATAATCTGCAGTCCTAATGAAGGCCGCACCTTTACAACAACGAGGCACAGTTACATTTATTGTGCTGATTTTTCAGCTTCAGGCAGTCGCGCTCAGAAAACCTGCTCACCGAGCAGAGTTATTCAGTGTTTGACGGAGGCTTGTCAAACATGTAAAACTCTGATGGCCACATTTACATGTTAAAGTATTTCAGCGCGCCAGGACGACACGACGAGTCATTTCGAGGACGGACCGACGGCGTAAAGTCAGATCGAGTCTTTTCTGCAGTGCCCGGAGTCATGTGACCCGGCGCTTTATTAGTTGGCTGCTCACATGCAGAAGGATCAACATGTTAAATTTCACCTAATGCATAAAACGTGAGTCTTTCCGAGCAGGCTGTGTAAGGAGACGCCACACTTCCTCCTGTGCAGCTGCTGTTTCCTACCCGTATGAACGAAGCGCCTGCAGGCCGCCTCTGAGCCAACGCTCCTCACCTCAGGAACACTTGGCTGGGTGAAAGTCTGCACTGCCCTTTCTAGTATTAAAGTAACATTTGTTCTTATTATTACCTTCATCAAAGACAAGTTTCCATAAAAATGAGAAAAAATAATTAACATTAAAAATTATTGTGCGTATACACGTGATTAGCAGACAAAGTGGCTGGAAAACAATCACTTATATACATTTCTTTCCTAGAAGAAACTTCTCCGAGTGTTAAAATTTGGATTATTACATTTTCCTGTCAGAGCACAGGAACATCAGGAACATCTGGATTTAAAACATCTGCTGTAGTTCACGCTGGCACGTTCCCTCTGCTGTCTCAGCAGCTTCGCCTCTCCACGATCGGAGCGCGCTCAGTGCCGGATACACTGTTGCTCTCTCTGCTCCCGAAAGCCGCTCGTTCTTCGGCCTCCAGTCGTCTGTAGCGGGTGTGGAAGAAGATGAGGAAGCAGCAGGTGAACAGGGTGCACAGCCCTGCCATCACCATCGTGGGCACTGAGGGCGGGAGACGGCAGGAAGGAGTTTTAGTACATTTCTGGATCTGATGCATTTTGTTTCTTATAGATGAGTCTGTTTTCATCTGAATTTGAATGTTCTGAATTGCTGATCAACTAAAATGAAATTAAAAGACTTTTCAGGTTATTATGACCAACAGAATGAAGTCAGTAACAGCAGTTATCGTTGAATGCATCAAAATGTTTGAGTGGTGAGCTGTGAGTGCTTTCAGCAGGGTGCAGGTTTCCGTCTGTGCACTTTAGGTCAAACTAAAGCATATCAATAAACTGTGCACGTTTGACCCCCCCTGCTTTAATCTGACCAACAGCAGGCAGAGGTTTGATGGGTCAGGTGACCTACCCCTCCAGCTCAAGGCTACATCCCCACAGGTGGACAGGGGGGAGTCGGCGAGCCGTTTGGTCAGAGCCTGGAGGAGGACGATGTAGAGGACCGACTGAACCTGTCTGCAAGACAGAAACAGAGACAAATATCTGAGTGTCGGAACTCAACTGGACATTTTTCTATTTACTTTCTATTTACAATCAACTGATGTAATGCAAACAGCTGGCAACAGCAGCAGAACCAGATGCTTTATTACACACTGAACTCATCAGAGGGCGTCTTCATGTGAGGTTAATAACATACAACAGTTTTAGGCAAAACTCAGTAAAACCTGAAAACTGATCAGTTAGAATTTGACCTCCTGGGATTATTTAAAGTAGGGGTCTCAAACTCGAGGGCCCCTGTCCTGCAGCTTTTAGATGTGTCTCTGCTTCAACACGCCTGAGTCAAACATATGTCATTAGCAGGACGCTGGAGAACTTGACTGCATACTGAGGAGGTAAATCAGCCATTTGACTCAGGTGTGTTGGATCAGGGACACATCTAAAAGCTGCAGGACACCGGACCTCGAGGGCGAGAGTTTGAGACCCCTGATTTAAAGACAACACTGTGCATCATGGGTACGCAGAGCTCAGACAGCCGTACCCTGATACGAAGACGAGTCCGGCCGACGTGGCTTCTCCAACAGGATATGAACACTCCACCGACAGCTCCATGGCAACCGGGTAGATGGAGAAACCGAAAAACCCAAAGAAGGAGCAGACGGCGGCCACGGCGGCTTTCTGCCGCGGCATCAGAGACACCTGAGAGGCGGGCAGCAGAGAGAAAGGAGGGAAAACCTCATTTAGAATAAATTTGTCCTAAAAGTGACATCTGTAAGTACAGGGAGCCCCAAAAAGAGTGGGCTAATAATTTTCCCAATTCTCCCTCAAATGATCTCAAATTTGAACCAAGTCTGTAAAAAATAACCAAGTTTTTTTTTTTTCACTAGAAACAGTCAAAGAAGAGCGTGCGGAAAAAATCCAATGAAACCACAGCAGCTGGAAAACAACTGGAAAATTCAAAGAGGAAAGCTGCCTGTGAGGGGGAAACGATCCGGACGACATGAAAATCTACATCCCTCCGAATTTCTTGCTTGAATTTTGATAAATTAATATTAAAATAAATAAAATGTTCCTCGTGTATTTACACAGAGATTTAAAAAAAAACAAACTGTGTTTCAAATCAATAAACTGTAGACTTGGTTATTTTGTTGCTTTCTGGCACTCACAGCTTTTTATTTTCTCTCTATTAAGTCAAACACATCATAAAGCACTCAAAGAGGAAATACTCAAATAACTGCCTGCTGGATCTGAAGATGCTTCTCAGAGGGCTTTGATTAAATCCACTCTGAACATCCTCATCTTCTGCCTAATGTTACAGTAAAGTCCATTTAGAATGAGAAAGTAGTATATATATATATATATATATATATATATATATATATATATATATATATATATATATATACACACACTGTATTTATATAGTGATTTAAATGATGCTATACTTTACCTAACCGCTGCATTAGTGTGACAGAGCATCAACATAACCTGATGAAAATAAAAACAGCCTGTTCTTCAAAGTGTTTGCACATCAAACGCTGACGCTCATCATTTCACGCTGTACTGCATCCATACTACATGCCAGCCTCCGAGAGGCATCTACCAGCTTTAATACAGACAAAATATATATTTCAAGCATCTGCAGCAGATTTTTGGCACCGTGTTAAATGTGTTGGCACACAGGTTATTTCTTAATACTTTAGATTAAGAAATAACCTGTAAAATCTGCTGTGAAATGCATAAAAAACACATCAGGAGCTTCAATTAATGTTCACATCAAATGCCAAAATTGTGAGACTTTAAAAAAATAAATCCATAATTTCCTCGATTTTCATCACAGCAGTCTATGAAGTTCACTCAGAACAGCAAAAACTACCCAGAAAGTTCTGAGAAGGGTTCGAGGTAGGCCGTGGCAGCTCAGCTTTTACAAGCAGGATGAACAGAAAAACACCTCAGACTGTAAAACAGGTCAAAACCCAAAGCGGACGGGCTGCACTGGGTTCCACTCCCGTCAGCCGAGAGCACAAACCTGACGCCAAACTGGGAAGCTGCAGACTGTAGAGGCTGCAGATGGTGCAGTCACAGTTTGGCGTGAATCAGTGGATTCATCCCGCCTTGTGTCACAGATGGTGCAAGTGTGGGTGTGGGGAGCGATCGCTTGGATACCACAGGCTGCATATAAAACACGGGCTTAGTCACTGTGACATCACAGATCCTACAATCGGAAACCTCGACATCAGTTTAGGGAACTGCTATGTTAGTTTTTGAGAGGCCCAGTGCAGAGACTCAGTTAGCTGAGGGGAGCCACAAGGAAACAGTCGTCTCAATCTGGTTTCATAAACTTCCACTTTTCTGGGACCAAAAGCAGCCGCTATCAGGGCGTTCTCACATTAGCTGAGCCATAATGAGTCTAACATCTCTGTGGTCTGTCGGTGATGTCAGGGACCAGCTGCTCTGCTCTGAGTGATAAATCAGTGTTCTCACCACTGAGAAGGCGATGCACGCCACAGCACAGAAGCTCATGTTGATCTTTATGGCTTCGATGAACTTCTTGGTTTTGTCGACGTAGAGACCCAGAATGCCGGCGCCGATGATGCCGAACACGATGAAGAGGGCGCCGCACAACCCAGCAAAGTCCTGCAGTGGTCAGATTTAAATGATTCGTTAAGCAAATAAGCAAATTAGTCTTTTTTTTTTAATCTAAAGCTTATAACATCCAGCATGAAAGAGTGTGATAAGCTTCCCTTGTTAGAAAGATCTGTGAAAGAATCCATTCATGGTATTTTTTCACATTTTTCTTATTTTAATTCCTTTCAGAGCTGTAAAGTCACCAACATCCAGCCCAAACATTTTTAAATGCATCTCCCTGCGGACATCAGTCTGGTGTCACTTACGTTGGTGTATCCATGCACACACAGGATCTGATCCAGCAGCGTGGAGAAGCAGGTGAAAACGCCGATCCCCGAGCCGAAGCACAGCAGCAGGATGAGGTAGGCTCTGTTCCTCAGTAACTGCAGAAGAAACAGACCGGACGTTCTGTAAGAGGAACCTCAGGGGGAACCAAGCACACTGTGGCAACATCAATACGGGAAACGTGCACAGAGAGGCTGAAATGAAGCAACAGAACAACAACACGCTGGCGGTCGTTTACTCCGAGTACACCTGTCACAGGAAATGCAAACACCAACTATTTATCTATCTCGATGTGCAGAGGCTGCAGACATAATGCACAAACTGTGTTGTTGGGAAATATGATGCTAAAACCACCACTGTGCATTAATAACAAAGAGCGCCTTTTATATAAAAACAATCAGAGCAGGTGGAGGGAAAGTATCAGCGGCACGTCTGAGAGGAAATGTCACGGATGGAGTGAGAACATCCTCACATCAGACGCACTCATCAGCGCCTCTGTTAGAAACATCGCTGCTGCAGCTGGAAATGTCAGTCGCTGCAGGAACGCCATCGGTGCAGCTGGACGAGCGCTCGCAAATGTCAGCGTCAGAGGAAGGACCGCCGCCGCTGCTGGAAATGTCAGAGCCGGGGTTTGAAACTGATCATTGTTTTTAATCATTTAATATTTATGTCAATGTGAGACGCCACTAATGCGGGTCATTAACTTTTTGTTCTGCTTTTGTGTTTGTGGTCCGACCCCTCCCCGAGTCAGACGTCTCTTCCTGTTAAAGGGGAGCTCTTCCTCCTCACTGTCGCTAAGTGTTTGCTCATGTTGCTGTGTTCAGCTGATGTTTCTCTGCACGTCCATCACCAGGTTCCACTCCTTTATCATCATGTTTTACATTTAGATCCACTTTAAGGGTAACTGGTTAAATGGGTGGAAGCCATGCCTCGACCTCTCTTTGTGATTTGGACTCATTAAATATTTACATGTATCTTTTTTTTCTTACCAGTTTGATTCCCTGTATGAACGGCTCTGACCCAGAGGTCTCCGCACTGGCTGATGGCGGCGTCGGAGGGGTACTGCTCCGTATCCCCAGTGTTGCTAGGAAACAGATGATGCACGTCGGCACTGCATAGGCCAGCAGCTAGAGGAGGGGAAAACACACATAATGCGAAGAATAATGGGCGATCCGACCTTAAATCAATCACAATTTAGAAGGTGAGGAGACCAGAAGCAGAGATCAGCTGCTGCTGTTTTATGTGCAGGACAGGAAGGGGCAATCCCACAGTTCCCTGCGGCAGTGCCCTGAATCTAAAACAGCAGCTTTTTAAATGTTTTAATCATTTTGCTTTTAGCAGACAGTTACCAGTCGAGAAGGGCTGGGGGAGAAAGGGGAAAACAAATACTGTAATGATAAATGGGTGACAGCAGCTTAAATCACATGCAATTTATCATCATTAGCAGGCGAAGTGACCAGAACCATATTTCAGTTTTATGTACACTGACAAGCCACAACATAAAAGCCACAGACAGGTGAAATGAATGACATTAATCATTTTAGATCAACAACATTTTCTGCTGGGAACACAAACTGTATATAAAAGATGAACACAGCCACCATGATGTCACCAACTGGCTTTTTTTAACGATTCGAGCTGAGTGTTTTAGCCCTCTCTGGTCCTTTAGACACTGGCATCACTTTTCACACCTAGAAGCTTCCTCCATCTTTAATGTACAGTGTATAGGTGGGAAACAACAGCACTCCCCGAGGGCAGCAGCCTCTCTGTGTAATGCACAACATGACACAAGTGTTGGCTTGGCCTCAGAAAATCTCATGCTAACTGTGCCTGTGCACAAAAGACTCCTGGAGCACCACAGGACACCCCCAGGCCTCCTGGATTTACGCTCTGACGGGTCAGTCCTAAAAACATTATACCAGTGGTTTTAATTTGGCGGCTAATCAGTGTTTGCATGTGCCCGATTGGCCTGTTGCATGCTGGGATATTTTCATTTCAGTTATATCCCTATTTGCACATCTGGCAGACACAGAACCTCATTAGCATTCACTGTTATAGAGCAGTTTGGCCTCCACCCATCCCTCCATTTTCTGCCACTTACCAGGTTCAAGTAACGGAGGTACTAGCTAAAGAAGAGAAGCACTCTGACCCCTCTCCCCAGCCACCTCCTCCAGTTCATCTGGGGGGACACTGAGGTGTTAGCCAGGCTAGCCAAGACATACAATTCCTCCAGCATGTCCTGGGTCTGCCCCAGGGCCTCCTGAAAGCCCATGCCTCAAACACCTCACCCATAAGCCATCCTAACCCACCTTCACTGGCTCCTTTCAATGTGGAGGAGCAGCAAGTCTACTCCAGGTGCCCCCAGATAACTGAGCTCCTCACCCTCTCTCTAAGGGAGAGGCTCTTTCATTGTGTGCATCTGTCACAAGAACCAAATCTTTTATCACCTCAGCCTGGTTTTCTGATTACTGGCTGCTGATCCTTAGTGTCCTCACAGGGCCGGGAATGTTTTCACACCAAACACCAAAGGCTTCTTTCTTTGTTCAACTCACCAGCTGTGGGATCTGGACAGATGTTTTAGCCATCACAGGAGAGATGATGTTAGCGAGGAGGATTCCCAGGGGATTCGCTGAGGACAGAAAAGAGAAGTGGAACCGAGCGTTACTCTGGTTTCTGTCGGCGCTGTCGTATATCACTTTCTGTTCCCTGTTTCAGTCACAACACAGAACACGTGAGCAACATATCTGACCTTAAATCCTGCAGAAACTCCACCATCAGCCTTCACATTACTAAAACTGCACAGTTAGCCGGTGGTCAACAGAGAACAGCCTTAATTCAAACATCGCTTATTGATTTTCTATCGTTCCTGTTGCCAGCAAATTCCATGAAAACTGGAGGAAGACTTTCCTCAGGAACAAGTGATCACCTAACAACTTAGAACAGGTCCTAACTTTCTGTGACCACTCGTAATGTGGTGAAGGAGACATAAGACAGAAACAAGGCACGATAATCCTTTATTAATCCTACAGCAGGGACATTTATTTGTGTCTCCCCCAGGGAATTCTTTTTGTGAATCCACCTGATGCTATAAATTTAAAACTGATTCAACAGACAAATTCCCTGGAACTCATTCTTAACTAAAACTCCATCCATCCATCCATTCATCCATCCATCCATCCATCCATCCATTCATCCATCCATCCATCCATCCATCCTCTCTCCTCCGCTTATCCGGGGCCGGGTCGCGGGGGCAGGAGCCTAAGCAGAGAAGCCCAGGCTTCCTTCTCCCCAGTCACCTCCTCCAGCTCATCCGGAGGGACCCCAAGGTGTTCCCAGGCCAGCCGAGAGATATAATCTCTCCAACGTGTCCTGGGTCTACCACAGGCCCCGTGTTAGACAGGAGTTATTTTTATAACTTTATAAAAATAAAATAAATAATAATAAAAGAAGTTCACATTAAGTTAGGAAATCTTTACCCCTGCATTTTTTTAATTACATATGACGAACTTCACACTCAGTTCTCAGTAAAATCAGCAGAAAATCACTCACCCATTGAGGCGATCATGTTAGCTGTGGCCCGCTGATGGTCGGGGAACCACAGGGCCGCCAGCTTGGTGGGAGCAAAAATAATGAGGGGCTGAGCCAAAGCACCAAGGGTCTGCCCCAGCATCACTATCGGGTACCGGATTTTAAAACTCTCAGCCCCGAGCGTGCCGAGGAACCGCAGCAGAGCTCCGAGCATGTTCAGCCAGGCACCCAAGATCAGCTGTAACAGTCAGACAGCAGGAGGGTGAAAGTTCAACACTGCAACAGATTCAAGAGAAAATCCCTTCATACACTACATCACCAAAATAATTCACTCATCTGCCTTCACTCAGCAGTGAAGGCTGCCTTCACTCAGCAGTCAGACCACGACAACAAATCTTATGTCTCGAGATGATTTTGGCACCAGCGCTGGGGTCACTCAGCAGGTCGGGCAGAGACGACACAGCAACACAAACCCAAGTCCACGAATCCAGATACATTTAGTCGGTGATTGAACAAACAGCTGGCTGAGTAATGCCATAAACTCGAGGTCGTGTTTAGCTTTTGTTGTCAGTAGATGCAAATGGTAAATTCAATATATTTAATGACGATAAATTAATTGATAAAAGATTTCGGAATGTTAATCAATAAGAAAAACTTGTCATGTGCACGTGTCTGTATGAAGACAACAGAAATGACTGGACACACACACACACACACACACACACACACACACACACACACACACACACACACACACACACATGAACCTGAGTAACATCCATTCTTAATCCAGAGGCTTTAATATGATGTGGGCCCACCCTCTGCAGCTATAACAGCTTCAGCTCTTCTGGGAAGTCTTTCCACAGGTTTAGGAGTGTTTATGGGAATTTCTGCCCATTCTTCCAGAAGCACATCTGTGAGGTCAGACACTGATGTTGGAGAGAAGGCCTGGCTCACAGTCTCCACTCTATTTCATCCCAAAGGTGTTCTATCAGGCTGAGGTCAGGACTCTGTGCAGGCCAGTCAAGTTCTTCCACACCAAACTGGCTCATCCACGTCTTTATGGAGCTGCTTTGTGCACTGGTGTGCAGTCACGCTGGAACAGGAAGGGGCCATCCCCAAACTGTTCCCACAGAGTTGGAGCATCAAACTGTCCCAAATGTCTTGGTATGCTGAAGCATTAAGAGTTCCTTTCACTGGAACTAAGGGGCCGAGCCCAACTCCTGAGAAACACCCCCACACCATAACCCCCCCTCCACCAAACTTTACACAATGCAGTCAGACAGGTACTGTTCCCCTGGCAACCACCAAACCCAGACTCCTCCCTCAGGTTGGCAGATGGAGAAGTGTGATTCATCCCTCCAGAGAACACGTCTCCACTGCTCTAGAGTCCAGCGTGCTTTACACCACTGCATCAACGCTCTGCATTGAGCTTGGTGATGGAAGGCTTGGATGCAGCTGCAGCACCCATTCCATGAAGCTCTCACTGTTCTTGAGCTGATCTGAAGGTCACATGAAGGTTGGAGGTCTGTAGTGATTGACTCTGCAGAAAGTTGGTGACCTCTGTGCACTATGACCCTCAGCATCCTCTGACCCCACTCTGTGATTTTACGTGGCCTACCACTTCATGGCTGAGCTGCTGTCGTTCCCAATCACTTCCACTTTGTTATAATCCCACTAACAGCTGACTGTGGAATATTTAGTAGTGAGGAAATTTCAGGACTGGACTTGTTCCACAGGTATCATCCTATCATGGTAACATGCTGGAATTCATTACTTTTGGCAGCATGGTGTATCTGGGAGTGAGAAATAAGTATCAGAAAGTTTCTGAAGGTCTTCTCAGAGATCATCTTTAACAAGGTGCAGTTTACCTGACATTCACTAACTCACAGGTGGAGGTAACAATCCATGCTTTCTGACTGAGAGGTCAGCCCCCCCCCCCCCCCCCCCCCCCCAGCTGGTTGGACTGGTTATTGGGAAGCTAAATCCGGTCTGACTGCTCTGTTTATCAGTTCACTTCATCTTCTGTTTACTTTAAACAAATAAAATTTATAGACCACCGAACTTCCTGTGCAGCATTTGCCTGGAAGACGACTCCAGGATGAAATGAGCACGTCATAGATACGTGACAGTCTTCATTCATTTTTAGCTTGTACTCCTTCAAGCCTATCCTTATATACTTAATGAGGCATCCTGTTTAGCCCCCCCCAGAATTTCCTGGATGCAGCTTCTGCTCAAAGCCCCACAGATGCAGCACATCTATAAACTATTAAAGTGCTGTTTCTTTCCTCCATACGTCTAAAATCATTCACTGCTCAGTTAAAACGATGTAGCCATAAAAAAAACGACCCTCTGCCACACTCTGAGGTGCACACAGTACAAACAAAGCAGGTGTACCGTTGTCCGTAGTCCGAGAGTATCCAGCATCCAAGTGGTCACAAAGCTGAGCGGAATGGCCACCACCATGAAGACCAGTGATAACCAGTCGATCTCCTCCAGAGTGACGTCCAGGTACTGGGCAGACTGGTTCGCCACTGGTGCAAAGGTAAGCCATATCTGAGAAGACACAAAGATTTCTATTCAAAAAGGAGGTCTGACTACATCGAATAAAAGCTACTCTGAAAAGTTTCATACAGTTTATTTAGAAGTTGAGAATAGAATCAGTTTGAACTGAAGTATAAATTAAATATATGCTTTTTTATGATGATTTAATCAGCACAGAGGCAGCTTTTATCAGTTACTGATGTTATGCACTAATTAATCCTGTTGTTCTTCTTACTATTTTATCCTTCGCCCCCTGCTGTGTGGATGTTAATTAAGACTGAGATTAATTTTGTCAGTTGAGATATTGATAGTATTGTTAATGGTGTTGTTCTGCAGCAGATCTACTGATTCATGTTCCTGAACATGTTTTTCCATCTGTCTGGTCTCTGATGTACGGAAGCTTGTTTCTGCCACTGGAAAAAAAAAGTGTTTTTTTTTTTTTTTTTTTTTTACATCCATAAGTCAAAATTTCTGTTTTTTATCTCAAAGTTTTAACTTAGTTATAAGTTTCAGTTGGCAAGGTACTCAACTCAAAGTTTTGAGATCATATCTCTGACTTAGCTCTGCCCGGCACAATTTTTTTTCCAGTGGCAGAAACAAGCTTCCATATATCTGTAGGCTGGAAGAGTTGGCAGCGGTGCAGATCACTTCACTGCTCACACTACAAGAGATTTTTACACTTAAGTTTATACGCTGTTAATTATTAAAAGTATGTCAGTAAATGCGACTTTGTTAGATTCAGGCCTTTTTCTGGGAAAATGGGAAACATAACTGGAAGTCCAGCACATAAGGAAAGCTTCAAAGTCAGCGTTTGGTCTCCTTCCTGAACTCTCTCACAGCTTTCTCGACCTTCCCCTCTGGATGAGTCACCTGATACCCTCGGCCCTCTTATTACAAATCTAATTAATTCCTTTAAATTAGAGAAACAAGTGACCACAGTTGGTTAGACCAGTTTTTACCAGTTATGTCAAACTGCCAAAGCAGTTATCTTATCTAAACTGGACTACAGCACTTCTCTGTATTTGGGCCTTGAACAGTCATCTCTCCATCGTATGCAGCTCCACGTCCTTTAACAGGTACTGGGAGGAGGCATGATCACATCACTCCCAGCCTCACTTTGGTCATAAGCTTTCTACCCCGTGACGTTTGGTAAGTGTAGGCCGAACGGTTCTCGAGTTATTGAGCGGACACTTGAACATACGCCGCCCGTAAATGTTGCATAGAAATAAAATAAAATCAGATCAAGTACATATAACAAATAAGACATTAGATCTGACAGGTGTGGTCGTCTTTCTAATATAAATTGTCAGCACATCACTGATATAAAATATGGAATCTGAGATGAGGCTGCTCGGTGCAGTTTTAAATCCAGCAGACGGGGTAAAGCCCGGATGACCTTTTGTAAATCTGCACCGTGTAAAGGCTTGCAGTGACTCCAGCTACTAATTTAAAATGTCAGCTCTGTCAAACTGAAGGTTTGTTTCCAGCAGCGTGCCAACACCGATATTTCAGTAGCTGCTTTCTATCCAGTGCTGTCAGGTTAGTTTTGCACAGGTGGACAATAATTTGACTAAAGTGCTTCATCGCAGGGCAATTCAGGTACACGTGGTTTGGGTGCACTTTGTTATATACTTTTGATTACATGACATTACAGACAAATGATCCCTGTGCTCCTACTCTCTAAGTTACTTCAGTATATTTTCTCAGTGCTTCCAAACCGGGTACAGTTTGTACTTTCGTGATCAGACTTCTGGAACATCTTCTAGTCTCATGATCTACACACAACTTTATATAAAAGGAAGCAAATGACAAGACCTGCTCAGAAGGACATTATTTCTATAAATGATTCTCACTGAGTCATGTGAGACATTTCTGCTCTCACATGACACATGACTTAGCATGCATGAGACAGGAAGTAATAGGACACTTTCATCATACTCTACAAACTGGGCGAAGCTACAAAAGCTGCTGAGGTGGTGAAAAACAAAAAGCCTGCAGGCTGTAGAAGATTCTCTGATACGTTCACCTTGATTGTGCCTGAAGAACAGTGAGTTTATCAGGACTGTAACATTTACTCAGCTGCTGTGAGGAAAGTTTCCATCCACTCATCATGGGCATGGATGTCAGGGTAATTTGGGTTTTTAATGATTCTTTGAACTGTTCTTTTTTCTGGGTGGAACGACTGTAGAGCACACATCGGAAAAACAAGTCTGAAGGCCTGTGAACTCCCCATCAGTGATCACGTGGTTTCTCTTTACCAGTGTAGAAAGGATTTCTTTGACAGCACTCATCGGATTGACCGATACTCAGAACAATGAGTATTGATCCGAGGAACTCGGTGACGATCTAAGGAGGAGAACTGCAAATTTTCATAAATTGGGAAAGTCTCTTGGAGCATTTCTAAACAGCTGCAGATTCCAAGATCATCAGTTCAAACAACTATACTAAGTAGAAGTTATTTTAATGTGTCACCACTTTGCAGAGTTCTGAAAGAAAACCCAAACTGTCACCCTAAGATGAGAGGAAACTGGTTTGGATGAATGAATGAATGAATGTTCAGGAGCAAAGCAGGAACCACCGAGGTTCAAGCCTGCTGTGAACTGGAAACTGCTGGAACACCAGCGTCACTGTCAACAGTGAAGCCAATTCTATATCATCGGCTGAGAGGGTGCCGACCAAGAAAGAAGCCCCTGATCCAGGATCAGCACCTTCAAGCTCGACTGAAATTTGCAGCTGCCCACATGGACGAGCTAAAGGCCTTCTGGAGAACAGTTATTGAGCAAGGTTTTAATAAATGTTATGCTTATTCAAACCTGTTAAAAAGGACAGTATCCACAAACGACAGTATCCTTCCTTTAACTACATATATAACCTGTAAACCTACCTGGAACCCGGCAGGTGCAGCACTAGCAGTATACTTTGCAGTGTGCGGTGCTGATACACAAACAGACTTAATGAATCTGACCTGTAAACTCTGCTCTGAGACCACTAAGGCAGCACCAGCTCTGGTCTCTGTTGTGTGGACAGTGAAGAAAACCTCATTTATGCTGAGCTGAGGCGAGCCGGTCAGCTGATTTGGACACACAATGCCAGTCTTGTCCCCACCAGGAAGGAATGTTTCTAGAAACTTGTTTGGTTACAGGTCAGATCAGATCAGAGTATTGCTTCCTTTCAATTCAGCGTGTTTCCATGTATCACACTGCGCTGAATTTACACTTTATGCAAACTTAAGCATCTAAAAACATCAACGCGTGCGCCATAACCGAAGGAAGCGCGCACTTTACCTAAAAATTAAAAGTCAGAAATATCTGTGGATATTCTGGTTCCTGAAACTTTGTGTGAACATTTAAAAAAATGGTAGAAATCTGCCCCTTATTGTTCTCATACTCAATAATGACTGACAAGACAAAAAAAAAAAAAAAAAAAAATATATATATATATATATATATATATACACACACACACTTCAACAAATTTTCATCCACAATTAGCAAACTGATCATTTTTACATGACGAAATAAATTAACTGTTTTGATTTGGGATTATTCATAATCTGGGATTATATTTGTCCATGTTTATAGTAACTTTTAAGCACTTTGATTATAAAGTAACATGTTTGAAGTTCTTTTTGGATGCTGTATGTTTGGTTTGAGCATAAACATGAAACGATGGTGTGGAGGAGAAAATGCTGATCATCACACTTAGTCTCCTGCAGTCAGGGGAATTTTTCTTAATGTGCATAAAGGAAAACTAAAGTCAGGCACAATTTACCAGTATTGATGATAATTCTGATATTTGAAAATGAAAACAAGACATCATGGTTAAATATGTGCCTATGATAAGACTGTAAAGAGTCCAGCACAGCCTGGGTCAAACACTCTTCAGTTTATCTCCTGCTTTAGTGAAGCTGCAGCTCATCTCCAGCCGTTATGAATGACTGCTGGAAGGTAACGACCGCTAACAGCTTTTCTGTCACAGTGGAAACTTCTCTGACACACGGAGTAAAAACTCACTTCCCACAACAAGCTGGCAAAGTCTGAGTCACAGCTGGTAACTTTGTTTCAAATGTTCTGTCAGCACCACGAAAATATTGATACATTGTCAATTCTTGTGGCCACGATGATCATACAGTGAAAATCTGATATCATGACAGCCCTACATCTAAATATTAGAGGGGGACGTGTAAACCCTGTAACACAGTTTCATGTCTACATTTCAACAGAACTTTAATGCAGATCATGTACGTGGCTCACAGTCTGATGCACTCAATACCAGAGTGAACTGTAACCACACTCCCACAGGTATGTGGATGCTAACACGAAAAGAAAAAATGATAACTATCATCTGAGATCAATATGCAATATTATACACAGTGCAAAGTTCAGCAACAGTTTCAAAATCCCCTTTAATAAACATGCAAGACTAAAGGATAAAGATGGATCACCTGTGCTTCCTGGGTGAGATGTTGCATTCATGTCCTACTGGACTTAATGTTACTTAATGTTTAACCTGACCCACTAGATTGCTTCCTGAGGGTTTTCTGTAGAGTTGTTGGTTAGTGTTATTATAGTTCACTAAAACTAGATGTGAAATAAAAACTTTCTGAAAAAAAAATACACAAAGTCCTTTTCAGTGTGGTCAAATCTGTTGACCCAAAAAGGGTCAAGAGGCTCGGGTGCAGTTTTTTTGTGTGTGAATTAAATACCTACATGATATCTGTGTTTATTTTTAAATACCTGTTCTGAACTTCTGAAGTCCAGCTCCCACGACACCCATGGGAACAGGAAGTACGTGAATGAGGGAGGGGCTCGCCACGCCCTGCTTTACAATGACATCATCCACGGGGGAGTAATAGCACACAAACATCTGGGGGCACCACATGTCACGTGTCTACCTGCAGTGTTCACAAACACACCTGCGTTCACCTTTCACAGACTCACCGCTGCGTTGGAGCAGTTCAGGAGACACAGCACCAGCAGCACGAACCACCTCCTCCTGTAAACTCTGAAAAGCAGCGCTTTCACGTCCGTGTTCGGTCCTCTGGAAACTGCAGCGTAAACAGTCCGAATATCGTTGAAGGCTTCGCCGTTATTATCCATTATTATTATTATGAAAGCTTTACCCGTCGAGTCAACCAGCTGCTTGGCTCCCGGACGCTGTACAAAGACCCAAGTTTGGGCTGCTGTTGGTCCAAAAGGCCCTGAAAGCTGAGAGATGGTGTCTGTCTACTAAAACAACAAAGTGAATCCATTCTGCTATCTGCTGATGGAGCGGGAGGCCATTCCGAGTCTTAGACAGACGCCGGTAAATTAGTTTAAAGGCTGGAAAAAGTCGGCAAACACCGCCTGAGCGATAATCAGGTAACCCTCCATGTACTGTACAAAGATCCTGCGCTGAGAGGAGGAGACACTCCGTCCTGAAAACCGCCCTCAGCGTGTGAAACTTTACAAAAGTTATTCAAACTTTTTTTTTTTGTGAATGAGTCCTACCTTCATCTCCAATACTTTTCCAAAACATTGATCTGTGGATTATTTTCTCAATAAACTATTCAGTTTAGAAAAAACTGAAACATTTGGAGAAGCAAACTCTTCACTATGCTCAAACTTTCATATCAAAGAATAAAGGTAAATAATTAAAATGGTAAATAATAATCTGGGCTGGAGTAATAGGCTAAACCCAAGGTGTCAAACATGTAGCTCGGGACTCTCAAAGGGTCCAATCCAGCCCACCACGAGGCTTCACAAAGTTTCCAAATTGTAGAGAAGTTTTTTTGGAAGATGCTTCAGCTTCATCATAGATGCTTCTTCATTTCTAAAACCCAAAGCTGGAGACCCCCAGGTATTTAAACCCCAGTGGGGGCGTCCCCTTCAGAGGTGGTCACCGACCCACTATTAATCATGTGCATCATCACGTGAGCCATGGTGTGAGAAAAGGTGTGGGTCATTACCACCAGGGGTTTTGGGTGAAACCACTGTGAGAACTTGCCCCACAAGGACTTATTGGGGGTTACCTGAAGTCAGCTGTGAGTGGGGGGTGAGGGGCTAACCCTGCATTCCAGATGGCTGATAGCTGGAGTTGTAATCACCTTCCTTTGAAACCTTCTCAGTCCTAAATGTGAGCGTTCTTTATCCTTCAGGTGCAGAAATACGGCTGAGACTCGTCCTGTCGAGAAGTCATTAATAACTCCAGCTGCGCCAATAAAATCCAATCCTATTTCTGCTTTGGGGAACACTTGTATTCCACAACAGGGCTAATACAGAGAGACAGACACACTCTCAAATCCCAGTCTACAAACCATTACTCTAACATGCGTGTCTTTGGACTGTGTGAGGAAGTTGTAGGAAACTCATGCAGGCACAGGGAAAACATACAAACTCCAACACAGAAAGGCCCCCGGCAGCCAGGAGGGTCAGACCAAAAAGTTGTTTTTGCTGTGAGGAAACAGCGCTAACCACTGCACCCCATATCAGTACACAGATGTGAAAATATATGCAAATTTAAGGTATTTCCAGATCTATGTTTGGATCGTAAGGAAGTAAATACTGTTCTAGTTTAATTCCAAAAACTCAGCATCCTCTTAAGGATGATTAAGGGTTAAGGATTACTTAATCCTCTGTGATCCATACATTTTAGTGTACATGTGCATGCAGTGGTTTTACTGGTCCAACTCACTTACTTCAAATTGAAACTACAATATGTTTGTAGCCCCGGGGGACAGACTGTTACCTGCAAAAAGTGGCATCAGTCACAGTTTTGCCAACAAGATTAAAGAACAAGCATGCACTACCGATTGCCCCGACACAAGCACCTATAGCACCACAGCATAAACTGCCAAGGGTCACTTCAGGCTGAGCAACAGCCTCAGGCTACAGTCTCTCTCTCTCTCTTTTGTGACCTTCCTTCACTGTACATGTGGGAAAAGACCTCCACACACTGGTTACAGTTTAACATAATAGCACTGAAATGATAAAGTGACTCTCCTGGGATACAAGTTTTTAATCTTTTGTGTGTTGATGAAACAAATTAATCAAAAGTCCCTCAAAGCATGTGCTTTCTCCATGTGTGCTTCTTCTTCCAGGGTCTAAAGGAGGGTGTAGCAGATTGTGTGAAGGTAAATTTGTGATTTGGGTCTTCCAAAAATGTTTAAGAATGAGTAAGCTGCTGCGTGTTATTATATTATAAGAAGGCAGTGTTATTTTGCATGCGTATTTTGTCTGTATAAAAGAAATGTGATTGGCTGGAACAAGTTTGCATGCTGAGGAGCGCCTGCATCAGTAAATCATTTGATCCGAGTCATCATTCCTACAGGAAAGTTTTCTGTTAGCAGGAACAGAGTGAGCGCTCTTCTTGCATTTAGCCTCTCTGGCCGCGCATGACAGCAGCTCCTCCCCCTCTTCATTAACTCCCTTTGGCTCGCGCAGCTTTGATTTTCAGAAAAGTCGCTGGAATTGAAAGTGAAAAATCAGATCAGGTCTGCTCTCATTTATTTCGCTTCCTGTAAATCACAGACGCGCTGTGCTTGCCTGTCGTGTTTACCCGAGGATCTTTGTATGTTCACGGGCTTTTAGGTTTACAATTTTGATCACAAATGGACGAAAAAATCCGTCTTATTATGTCAGGGATTCATGCTGATGTGTTGGCTTTGCTGTTATATTGTTAATTGGCAATAAATGTCACAATGCATCATTAAAAGAAGTGTAAGAATTGATGCAACAAATAATTTTCTGCAGAGAAATCTAAGAAATGCATAACTTTAAAAACGTAATATACAAAGAGTTTGACTATTTGTACATTTGTGTGAAGTACTTTAAATAGCACAAATATAACAGAGAGTAAATGTGAAGTGTGAATGGTAACAGCTGTTCTTATAACACATATGATGATCCAACTGAAATAAAATGCCGTTATATAAAACTAAAGGGGCCATTTCTATGTTGATGAGTTATTTATAAAAAACAAATCACCAGTTTTTTTCATCAAATCTGCTGTTGTAAATGTAAATGTGAATTTGTAAATGACAAACAGATTCTTGTAGGTGTGTAAGAGCGCACTGGAGTGTATTTAAGTATGTATTTAATGTATTTAAGAAGAAACATGCTGTGATAAAGAAGGATTTCCCCCAATCTGGCAACCCGAAACCTGTTCTGATTAATGGCTTATTTCCATGGCTGGGTTTACGTCCTTTTGGAGAAATGTGCCGGGTCCCTTTTTGACTCCTAGTTTCTGTGCAAGAAGGCGACCCTACAGCGAGTATGATTATTGATTAATCAACAGAGATAAGTGAGTGCCAACAAGTGTGCTGATTATTTAATTTTTAAGAGGAAAAAATTTTCAACCCATCCAGTATTTTACAGAATTGTCTAGTCAGCTTTAGTATGATGAAGGTAATGGTGGGTTTCACTCTGCATTTATATGAATCATAATAGTTTGATATGTTTTATATGGTTACAATGACAAGCTCAACAGATGTTCTATTGAGAACTGATTTGAATAAATTTGATGTAAAAATGAAGTCAGAAAACACTTTAAATAACAGTTATTATAATTTTAAAGGAAAGTTGACATAACCTGACCAAGACTGCTGCCCTGAAACCAGCTTTAGACGACAGATCGCACAACTAGGGCCACAGACCGATTCACATGGCAGTTACCCCCTCCTGTGGGTAGGGGGCCCCACATGAGGGCGACCCCATGTGCTTCACTTAGGCCCCATGGGTTAAGGCCTGGCTACCGCACGCGTGCCCATGAGTCCCTCCTTTTTTTTTTCTTCATAAGGGTCTCTTTAAGAATCTCTCCTCATACATGTCCCCACGACTCAGAGCCAGACATGCAGCAGAAAGTGGGTGGATGTGGATGGGTGGAGCTGATATACTTAATATTGTACTTCAGAGGTGCGAATTTCTACTGTTATTTATGTAAAACCAAATAAATTAGAGCCTGGTGTTTAGGGCTTCCTTGAGGGTCTGGGGCCAGACTTGCTTGTAACTAAATAGTAAAGTTTAGTAATTAATAGAAAATTATTTTCTCAAATAAATTATTTATAGCTCAAACAGCCACAATACAGGAAATGCTGCCACATCGATAATTAATGACAGAATCAACCGATCAATTTTCAAAAATTTGTCGCCCTCGTTCAAACCCCCCCTTCTCCCCCCACTTCCACCGCCTCCGGCTTTGCTGCTCTGCGCATGCGCTCCGCCGCTTCAGGAGAACAGTTTCGGCCTGTTCCGCGACCGCTCGGTCATTTTCGCCTCTTTGTTTTACTGATAGTGGATTTAACTCGGATTCAACCCAACATCCAGCGGACTGTGCTGCTCCCGAACAGGTTAGTTCGTCTAACTGGACTTCTCCTCAGGATATCTCCGTGCTCGGCGGGTGTGCGGCCGGTTTACGGTCCCGGTTTGCGCCCCCTCCTCTTAATTTTTCGCTTGTCTCTTTCCGCTTGGTGCTACGGGGCATGCTATACGTGTTGTGTTATGTGTCTGTGTGTGGTGGTGGTGTATGGCCGGGCCCTGCAGTTGCACACCGGGGATGGGGGTGTTTTGAGGGGGGAAAGTGTGCCGTAAAGGTGGCTTTAATGCTAACCGGGATGCACACGGTTAGCCGTCCCGGAGAGGAGGCTCTGGCAGCAGCCTGTCTGCCTGTCTCGTCATGTTTAAATGCTGTTGTTCCTCTGAAGCAAACACCAGTTCTTGCTTCCCAGTGAGCTGGAATGTTCTTGAAGGAACCAGCTCATGGTCCACCATTAGCCTCACCACCACCACCTCCTGCTGCTGCTGCTCCTGCTGTCCAAAGTTCAGAGGAGGATCTGTGTGAGCTTCGCATTAAATCCAGACACAAACTTGATGCTTTTTCTTCTCCTCTGGGTGGATGTCGCCCCTCACCACACTGCTGCTCCTGCTGCAGCAGCAAACCCCTCTGTGACATTGTGGTGGTGGGGGGGCGTGCAGCCAACAAGTCTGCGCAGTTTTTTTTAGGGGGAGATGCAGATATATCAAAAAATCAGCTTCACACGAGCCTTTCAGTGTTGGTGGGCTCAGCTGGAGTGATTCGAGGTTTTCCTCAACTTTTATGCCACGAGGGGAACCTGTGCTGTGGGGGGGTGCAGGGAGAAAGATGCAAGTGTGTGGGTGAGAAGTGGGTCCAGTTTGGTCAGGTGTTAATAAGCAGGGTCACAGGTAGAGCTTTGGTGGCAAATTAAGCCCCTTTTATATGAAATCAGTCACCTTCCTGTCAACAACGTGCTCTTCCATTGGCTGTGTAAGCAGAGAGATTCATGTGCACCGGCCTGTTGTTGTCTTCATCTGTTGGGGGGGGGCAGGATTTAACACCAGATACGGTCGAGGATGGTTTGATAAGATGGAGAGTTTGTAGTTTACGTATAAATGAGAAGTTGCCTCCTCACAGATGGAATAAAGTCGTTATAGAAGCTGCCACTACATGCAGCTCCATCTAAAAACAACAAATTCAGCCTCTCACCTCCATCGATGTCTAGACGTCTTTTGATCTGCAGTTTATCAAATCAATGCTCACATTCACTCCAAACCACAGGCCGTCGGGCTGAGCAGACTTTTGTTGCACGGAAACCAGAGCGCTCATCATCTCAGGGCTGAATTCAACATTAAAGCTGCGTCTTACCTCAAAAAGGTCAACCCCCCCATAACCCCCACCGGCAGCATTTGACTCTGAATGTTGCCTGGTGTTGAATTGGTGAATAATTTTGCTTCGGCAGCCTTGATTCGCCTCAGACGGCTCTTCTAACCTGCTTGTGTTTAAACAGCTGAGCCGGTTTGTGTTGCTTCACATCATCACAGAGGACAGAGATGCAGCATTTGGCAGGGCCGGATTCTCCTCGATGCTCTTGCCTGTCACAGCTCCACCTTTGAATTTCAACTTAAATGAACTTCCCTGGGCTTCTCAAACCCACTGATGGAGCCTCATGGCACTTGGCTTGCACTTAGCACACAATACAGCTGTTGCATAACGCTCCATGTATCCTCTTGGTGTCACATCAGGTTAGTGCTTACTTTGCAGGGAAGCCCTAAATTACCTGCAGCTTTCCTGTAGTGCCGACCTCTGACCTGGATTCAATAACTCCTAACGAGCTTTCCTAATGTTATAGTGAGATTTCTGCATTTTCATCAGTGCTTAATGAATACAAATGGTCGAATGAGCACGAAGCTTGACCTCTTTACCCCGAAACATGCGTCTCTGCTCTGTATTAACAATGTTAATGGTCCCATGGGGGAGTCTGATAACTGTCCACCCTGCAGGACAGGCGAGCAGCATACAGCCTCTTAAAGCTCAGCACCGCTTGATAATGAGAAAACTCAGTAGTAAGTGAAGCTCCAGTAGACACATTTGTCTCTTTCTCTGTACAGGAAATGATCTCAGGCAGCTCCCTAAATGAGCCACTGAGCGACTGCAGAGAATCCCTCACCGGCAAATCAAGTTGCAGCTCGGAGAGGCTCTTCTCACCCGCTTCACACAGTTTCTTTGAGTTAAATAAGAAGAAATGGACAAATTATCACCCTCGCGGTCCAGTCCTTGTCCACCTTTACAGGTCGTATGCTGGCTGTGCTGCTGAAAGTGACACAGCGTAGCATTGCAGTGTGCAGGCTTGTACAGGCACTGATAAGATGATGTTGTTCTCTGAATCTGAGGAATTCAGTGTGAAATCAGATGCAGTTTGATACACTTGTCTTGCTAGGTGCAAAGTAAACATTGAAGTTCACATTAGCTGGACTGTGTGCCTAGCTGGTGAGTTTTGAAGCAGCAGAACTTGAGGCAGGTTTGAACTCTTTACAGGGCAACACTTCCTTATTTTTAACCTGGAGCTTTCTGCTTCATGGCTGCTTTTGTGTCGAGGCAGAGGTGTCATTGAAACTAATGATCGCCGGGAGGGGAGCTGTCTTTTATAATGCAGCGGTTGTCAGTCTGACGCGGCCTAAAGGCACGGTCGTGTCACCATTTAAACCTGCAAAATAACTAACTCCAATTTTTAAATGGAAGGAGTGCTGATGAAATCCTTATGGATCTGTCACATTCAGCTTTGGTTAGCGTGCACATCGGAGCCACGTGAAGGCTTGATGGCAGTTCCAGTTGGCGAGCTCGCTCTTTACTGAAAGGTGGTACGAAATGCAGATGCTTGAAGAGCTAGTTGACTTGTTAGCTCGGGATGTTTCTGGCAGCTCATTAACTTGTGGTTTAAACGAGAGAAACCAGACAAAGAAGTGCCGGTGGTGTGCTGTCATCTTCCCATCGCAGAGAGAGAGGGACCGGTGCAGCTGTCAGACGGTGTTTGCAGCCCCGGTTAGTGGCAGGTGGTGTCATAGCTTCTTAAAACCAGCAGGTAACTCGTGCTGTACATTAATAAAGCAAGAATAATTTAACTGACTAGTATTTCTGTTCCCAACTAGCAAGGGAAGCAAAATTTAAACGTCTAGCTGACCGGTGTGAGCGGGTTCTCCATTTCCTTGCACATAGCCACGTGAGTATTCATGGGCATTAAAGCAAGCTGATGATTATGTTATAAAGTGTGAAATGGTGCTGTCTCCTTGTAATGGGGAGGAACTCTGGACTGGTCTAACCTAAGCTGGTTTCACTCATCAGCTTTGGGCACTCGAGTTGGGATAATTTTTCACGGCATCACATGAAGCACACAGCAGGAAATAATCCACTTCAGCAATGTTTCATAGTCCATGTGGTTTGGGTGAGGGAGCTGCCTGGGTAGAGCGTGCAGGAGGCTGCATACTTGACACCCACATGCTAGCGGTGAACGTACCGGCCCGTTAGCTGTACTTTTCACACGCTGACTCAGTCCAGCATCACACAGGCTTTGTAGAAGGATGCTGGCAGGTTAGAGACCAGCTAATGTCCAGCCCGACTGCACTGAACATCTGCGCTTTCACAAGCACTTCACTCATTAATTCCTGGAGAGACTCAGGGCTGCAGCACATGTGTGCAAATGGCTCCGGAAAATGGAGCTTTCCAGTGTGTGCTCAGTACCGTAAAATAGTGCATTTAGCTTTAAACCAGGATTTTTTTTTCCCAAGCTCAAACTAAGTAGTTTTGCCATCTCGACCTAAAAGAAAAATGACACCAGATGAGACCCAAACTCAGGTATCCTGGTGAAAGTTGGGTGTGATTTATCTTCTAAATGGAAATGTTGTTCCTCCTTCAAACTGCAATCGCGTTATTGCTTTTTAGAAACTCTTGCTGCTGTCAGCATCATTAACAACTTTTCTGCAGTTAGTGAAACCAAGCTTTTCTTCTTGCATGCATGAACTTTGCTGCACATCACTGGACAGAGCTGTACGTGGAAAAAAACAGGTCCAACTAAAGATCAGACATTTTTACCCAGCCATCTTCTCAGTACAGAGTCCCTGTAAGGAAAGATGGAGCCCCCCTCCCCCGCGTTAGGGTGGGAATTGCTCAGTGGATTCACAGGGAGCATGTGGGAAGCGTGTCCTGCCTCCTGGATGCAGCACCGTTCACTAAACTGAAGGAGCTGTTTCAGTAGTGGGAAGCGTCTGATTCAGACAGTCTTGTGAGGAAAAAGCAACTGTGAACAAAATCCCGGCGTGATTCTCCCCACACTGTCCAGACTTCACGCCTGAAAAATGGGACACAGCATTCCCATGTTATCCTCCATCGAGAACATTCGGTGCAAGCGGTATCCGGATTCTTAAAAAACTTAAAACTCCCAACTGAAGCAAATGGCAATATTAAAACTGTAAGACTGGAAAACCCAGGGTGGAACCAGGGGTGATGATCTTTTTAGGAACACAGTTTAGAAAGTAAGACACTGAGGATTTGTTTTTACACCAGGGCGCATGCAGATCTCTCGCTGCAGACTCACTGGCAGACTTTTTCATTTCTAGCATAAACACAGTGGGTTATCTGCAGCAGCCATGAGGCCAGAGGACAGAAGGAGACACTTAAAATCAGTACAGACATGCAGTGAATGTTTTTGAGGCGGCTCGGTCTGCTCCGGCTCCGCAGATAAGATTCATGGCTGCGCTCGGGCTTTCGCTGATCCTATCTGTTTTGCCAACATCTCAAATAGCTGGTTGTCAACAGGTGGTGTGAATTTAAATGGTTTGCTTTGGCTTTGTGTTGACATTAAAAACATTCCCTGACATACTAAGTGCTGCATTCAGGTGGCAAACAAAAGGCAGGGAGCCCGCGCTTTCACATCCACGTTCCCCTTCGTCTTCAGTTATCTGCTTAAATGTAGACGACACAACCGCACGTTTGTTGGTGTTGGAATAATTGGTTAAGTCATTTGTAGTATATGAGGATGCATGTAGCATGGTGACAGGGTAATAAACAGGCTTCCAGATTCACTTGTTAGTTCAGCCAATTTAATGAAGACAGGAAGATGGTGTGTGTGACTGCACAGATGCAGAAAGGTTTCTCTTTCTCTGCTTTCAGTGGATGTCACCTTCCCTCTGGCTGCCAAACTGCAGCCGACTGCATTTTCTGTTAAACCTACTGAGCTTGTTTTCACTTGTAACTCATGTTTTAGCACAATGACATCGCTGAGCTTGTGCTCCTTTTGCGTATTGTCATGTGGCACAAAGGTAAGTGTAGCTGGTAAGTGATCTGCAAAGTTAGGCGGCCAAAAATGCCAAACATACCAAACAGGATGAATATTTGATGGGGGGTTGATATGATACCATTTTTGTCACCAGTCTGCACACTGAACAGGATGTTTTGAGACTGAAATATAAAGATAGTGATAGTGCTCTCAGGTTCATAAAGCCAATCTAAGGGTGTAATAGACAAAATCACCCGCTGTCTTTAATTTGTGCCATTTTGAAATATCTGACATACTGATACGATGTTTGGTTTGAGAGTGCTGATGGAAAAGTATAGAGAAGGAGGTTTGAACCATAGACTGTATAAAAGATGGAGCCACCGTGGTGTCGCCCACTGGGCTGTGAAATCTCATTATGAAGCGTACGTACGTAACCGGGAATCTCCTCTGAACCCTACGCGGTAATCACAATCTTGCATGCTGCGCCGACCCGACGTGTAGTTATAGTTCTCGAGAGGTTCACGTCAGGTTACGGCGTAGGGTTCAGAGGGGATTTCCGGTTATGTGCGTAGGACCGACGCAGAAGCATAATTTAGGCCTTAGGCTGTACTTGGGTCCAGTGTGGGACGAGCTGTCCTGCAAACCAGAGAGATCTCATGCTGTGTTGCTCATGGTTGCTGTTATTTTTAACTGTAGGGAGATTATGGCAGTCTGTGGTCCCAGGGGCTCATTATTGAAACCTCTCATAGCCACATGCTATAAAGTTACAACAGAAAAAATATGATCGATTGCTTTGTCAGTGTGTCCAATGTAGCCCTGGATGCAGATGTTTCTTAATATTCGCCAAAATAATTAGAGCAGCGATATCTGTCTGTCTGTATAGATAAAATCCTAAAATTAAGGTTCTCAAAGGATATCCCATGAGCCTTTGGTAGGACTTAGTAACATTTTGTGCGGTTGACAAGCTTGAAAAAGAAAAAGAAGCGACCGTAGTTCAACTCATCGTGGTACAAAGATGACAGTGATCAACACGAACCACAGCTTGTTCAACAGACACATTACAAACACAAACTACGTGTTGTGTGCAAACACACCTGTGCTGGCAAAACTTTGAGAACTCTTTGTAATGCTGCCTATCCACACTGACCGCCATTTACATTGATATCTATGTGAAATTGGCCAATATGCTGTTACTTGTGTTGGTTTAGCTCCTCCAAACACCACCAGCAGGTCAAACCCAGTTCCAGACCAAAAGATGAAGACCTCCACTGCAGAAGGTTCATGGTCCAGGACTACTCCTAATCCATGTCATGGAAATTGAGCACAGGTGTTTTTAGGGTAGTTTCTCTGTCAGGCTGTCAGCCAAAATAAAAATCTAATGCTGTGCACCGGCTGAAAACAGTGTGCTGTTTTTATGTTTGTTTATGGGAGGATAGATTTTAAGATTTTTAAGATAGTGTTTATTTGTCACATGCACAGTTATACACAGTACAATGCACAGTGAAATGTATTTTGTACCTGCAAAAATACTTTATTAACCCACAGCTTCTCTCCGCCAGCTCTCAGTGCTGCAGCATTTATGATTTAACTGAAGGCTGAAAAACAGGAAATGACCAAAACTCAATGTATGCAACTTCCCAAGCTCTCAGTGGTATTGTGATCTTTTCTGTCTCGATTTATCACCATGGCCTAAGGAAAACGGCAGTTAATCCAGTGATTTGTTAGCTTTTCATAGGCTAAATAAGTTTGATTGTAACACATGAATTAAATTCTCAGTAGTTTTGTTTTTAGACTTGCTGCCCAGCTTTCGGTCCAGCCTTTCAGTGGGAACGTAACAGAAAATAAGAGTTTAGGAGGAGCTGATAAAGTTACTAAAGGTCTTGTTTGGAAACAGGCCTTTCCACGTCGAGTCGCTGCTGTTGTCTTGCCTGGTTGTCTCGCATACAGACAATCTAACCGGTCAGCTTTTATTTAGTTGTCTGTCAGCTGTTTGGTAAAATGCGGTCAAGGGTCAGCCAAGGTCTGACTTCTCCCTAAAGTCCGTAACCAAGCGCTGCACGAGTGACAGCACTGTTTAGCATCTCTGTCCATTTAACAAGCCCAGAAAGCCTTTGTAAGTCAACGTTGGCGCGCCGAATGAGGGTTTAATTACTTGCCTGCCTTGTACTTTGGCCCAGCTCGTACAGTAAGAGGGTAATAACTCTCATCTCAGGGTCTATGTGTGACGCGCCCTGTCTCTTTCCCGCGGCCTGTAGCCCACAGTTTGTGGTCAAAATGGAAAAAAGCATGACGGGACTACAATGCTGCCAGCCTGTTGAGCAACAAACCCACGTAATGGCTCATTGCATCCTCCTTGTTGCAGCAAGCCTCTTCTCCACCGCAGACTGATGGGTGCATTTGAATATATTAATTTAAGAAATAAAAACGGGAACTTTAACTGTATGGGCCTAAAAATTAATAGTGTGAAGTTGTGATTCTCGATCCTTCCTGTAAAGCCTGTGGTGTGCCTACAGCAAACATATTCTTTGTTAGGGTTAATTAAATGGTGTTTGAGGGTTTTATGTGTAAGTGTGTTATGCACTGTTTTTAATCAGTAGAGCATCAAGTCTGGGATATTGATGTGGTCAGGTGAGTATCAGAGGGGGCTGTTAATCAGTTTCAGCTGCTTTGGTGTTCATGAAATTAACAACAGGTGCACTAGAGGGGCAACAATGAGACAACCACAAAACAGGAATGGTTTTACAGGTGGAGGCTAGGGCTGCAACGATTCCTCGAGTAACTCGAATGTCAGGATTTTTATAATCAAATTAAACATTTGTTGCTTTGACGCTTTGTTTAAACTCTGCAGTGCTCAGGTGTCTCCAGGTAAGCGGAGCGCTTCACCCACATTAGCAGCAGTGAAGTTCTCCGTCTCTGCAATGGATTTCCTTCATTTGGAAAAAACGACCCTTTAACGTCGGCTGTATCATCACCGCATATTTTTCCACTGCTCGACTGCTCTCTACACCCGTGTGTGTGTGTGTGTGTGTGTGTGTGTGTGTGTGTGTGTGTGTGTGTGTGTGTGTGTGTGTGTGTGTGTGTGTGTGTGTGTGTGTGTGTGTGTGTGTGTGTGTTGTGCTCACTGTGCTGAGAATTTCAGCTGTAGCTACCAGAACTGATCGCTATGGCCACAGCTTGCTAGTGGGCGCCATCATTAGCACTAGCGATCGTTCGGTACCAACAGGACCCTGCCCCCACCCCTGGTCACGTGTTCGGTACCGAGGGGCTCCATTTTATGCTTTAATCCCTGAAAAATAGACCTGCAATAAAAACATATTTAGGAGGATGCTTGTTTATACAAAGCATTACAACATTAAGCTCATGCAGCTTCCAGTTTTTCAACAAAAACACTGAGATGTGAGGCAAATGCAAAGAGGCGGAGCTGTTACTGAGACGGTGAGCTCAGGTGGAGCGAAAGGAGACGTTTTTCTAGTGTCCAAAGCAGCAGTGCTTGTTTCTGTAACCACCTTAAAACCTTTAGTGCAGGGATCCTCACATCCAGGCCTTGAGGGTCGGTGTCCTGCAGGTTTTAGATGTGTCTCTGCTTCAACGCACCTGAGTCAAATATAGAAGTCATTAGCAGGACTCTGGAGAACTTGACTGCATACTGAGGAGGTAATTCAGTCATTTGATTCAGGTGTGTTGGATCAGGGACACATTTAAAACCTGCAGGACATTGGGCCTTGAGGCCTTGATGTGAGGATCCCTGCTTTAGTGGGAAACAGCTGGAGGTCCTTTATCAACCACCTAATCAGGAAGTGTCCTCGTGAAGAAGAGAGACCTTTGTAGCTGCTCCATCCACTGTTGTTTGTTTCACACAGCAAAAAACTGCAGTAAATCTACGGAAGTTAAAATATGCAGATGAACTGTTAATAAGACAAAAGTATTTCTTATCCAATTACTCGATTAATCGATGGAATACTCGATTACTAAAATAGCACATGTGACAGACGTGAAGGGGTCTAGAGAAGCCGTGGAGAACGTTATGTTCCCTGTAATGTCATTCAGGTCAGTGGTGGTCTAGGGAGGCATGTCAATGAAGGGACGCCCAGACCTCTACAGGCTAGGCAGACCCTACACTGGTGCAGTGGGTCTTGGGTTCCTCCTGGTGCACGACGATGCCTGGCCTGATGTGGTGACTGTATGCAGGCAGTTCCTGGAGGATGAAGGAATTGATGCCACTGACTGGCTCGTGTGACGTAAATCTAATAGAACCTCTGGGACTTCATGTTTTGGTCCATCCAGTGCTGCCAGGTTGCACCTCAGACTGTTCAGGAGCTCAGTGATCCCCTGGTCCAGATCTGGGAGGAGAACCACCCCCAGGACACCATCTGTGGTCTCAATAGGAACATGCACCGACATTGTCAGGCATGCGTACGACCACGTGGGGGCCTGAGTACCACTTTGACTTGTTGCAATCACATTTTGGCAAATGGACTAGCCTGCATACTTAATGCCTAACACGGGCTACTTTCAGCTCCAGAAAAATAAGGGTTTTTATTTTGCTCCCTCTTGCAGCTTTGTATTGCTTGGATTTGTACTATTGGTTGAACAAATGTAAGATACTTTAAAGATAACATTTTGTGCTTTGTGAAATTGTGCAGTCACAGTCGTTGCCAATCAGGATACCCCACCAAAGGCACCACCTGGTAGGTGGCTGAAATAAAGGCCTTTTTTAATACTTTTAAAACCTACCTAAAACCTATGCCACTACTTAGCATAATTTTTCCTTCTTTTATTCCCTTTGGTTTGAGGGAGGTTATAAGTAGTATTGCTCCTGTTAGCACTTCTGTTAGCTTCTTAAACCTACAAAGAAATCCACCCACCTTCAACTCAAGTGCTTGAGATTGCCATTACCTGGATGGCTGAAAACCTTTAGACACAGTGCTCCTAATACTTTATTTTTCTCACAGTCAGTTGTAAAAGCTCTGTATTTTGAAATAACCATTTTCTGTGACACTTTTTCTCTTCATTGTGCCACTGGAACCATTTAAACTGAAGTGATCTGCACCGATGTCTCAGTAAAGGCTGGTTGTTTCCTTTCCCTAAAAGGCTGTCAGCACCAGGGTCGTTATCCTGTACGTGAGCAGCCCAAGACCATCAGGAGAGGTTCTTCTTTGACCTGAAGAGCTTTTTCTCATTAGGGTATGGATGTTTCTAACTCAAGTGACAGGTGTAAGACAGAAATGACAGTTTTAGGTCTCGTTAATGGGTGATAATGGTTAATAAGCTGTGAAACCATTACTGTTACAGCATTATGAAGACTGGAGTTTTTCTAATGTTATGGAGATACTGTATTTAGATGAGTCCCCAATAGTTTGTCATTTTCAAGTAAAAGCATCTTCTGGTTTAGATTTCTCAGGTGCTATAATTTCTATCTTTTTGCTGTTTTTGGATAAAATAAGAAATCTTTAATAATCATCAGGCTCAGATCGACCTTGAAGGGTGTTTTCTTCGTTGCAGTAGACCTCCTGTGCCTCCGTTGCAAAGATTGTTTCCACTTTTAACCACCTAGCTGTATTAAACTAGTAAGTTTAAAAAATTTGTTATTTTAATTTAATGCAAATGATACCAACTGAATTTAGTTTTCTCTCCATGGAGCGAGTGCTCGACTGGTCTTTCACTTTCTGTCAGCCTCTCCTTTCACCTTCTGCATCTTCTCTCACACCTGCACTCATTTCTTTTGCTGCTCCTCCGTCATCTATTTCAGCCTCTCAGAGAAAGCGACTGATGGCTGTCCTCGTCCTGTTGTGGTCAAGTCTTCGGTGGCGGATGGATGTGCGACGTGACGGATTTACTTCACTTCTTTTGTCCTAATACAAACCAAACTGTAGCTGTTTATTGGAAATAATTTGGGTCAGTTGGTTCGATTTGTATCAAAGTTGAATGATGTGATTTTTGGCACATAAGAGGAATCAGTTTAGTTCAGATCCAAAAAGATTCATGATGTTTTTAGTTGACCAGGGGAAAAGGTTTTGTAGTTAGTCAAATAAATCTGCATGAGGCGAAATTTGTCATTATTAAAATAGAAATAAAATGTGAGGTTTTGCAAATTAAATTAAATATTGATGGTTTTAGGCTTTCTTAAGACATAATCAGGAGGTAACTTGATAAGAAAATTGGCCCTTAGCTGTAGCTCTGTTTGTTATTCCCTCTATGGTGGTCTTATTGAACGGCTGCAGTTGCTCAGTATGATTGGGTAGGGGGAATTGCATTCAATTGTTGCTGCTGTAAAAAGGGAAAATGAAGAAGGGCCACATCTTCTTTGTGACCGGAAGAAATGCATTTGTAATTTGAAGAGCATAAAACTCAGCAAGCAGAGGAAATGGCTTAAAGTGGTCAGGGTTATCGATTCAAGCTTCAAGATTTATTTATAATTCCCGGTGTAGCGATGGGAGGACTGGCCGAGCAGCACTGCTGTTAATGTGGCCTTAAGCAAAGGAGGCCGCTCCCAGTCACACCAGTGGAGCTGCTGTGTTGCAAATTGCAGGTGACTGTGGTTTAACTGGGTGTAGCTGAAAATATGAAGCAAAATTATGAAGAAAGAAAGTGGCACGTTCAGCAAACCCTCCCTGGGTAAATAAAGGTTTCTAATGCAGGCTATCGCTGAAGCATTGTCGGGTTGAGTGGAAGGTGGAGGACTCCTGCGTGGTGTCAGTTTGTTGGGGCGACGGCTGTTCTGACGGGGGCCTGAAGACAGACGGGGTGAGTTAAGTGAAGTTTGACACTTGAGTCCTTTAGAAACCCTATCGGTGTAATTACAGCACTTAAACCTTCAAAGCTCATTGTATTATTTTAACCAAAGGCAAACAAGCCGGCAGGCTGGGAGAGTGTGAATCACAGTTTAAATCCTCACAGTGTAACCACAGCTTCAAATGTACAGGTACACTTTATGTGGTGAAGCGAATGCACCTCTCTTACAAAAACACACGAGACACATTGGTGTGTGAATTTACGTTTGATGGCCAATAACGGTTATTAGTAATGAAGGAGACCCATAACTGATATTTGCAGTAAGAGAATAAAATGGTGAAGTCAACATTTAGAATAAAACAGCAGGTTATAGGAGGAAAACTGTCCTTCAAATGAAAAACTAGTATTTTTGTATCATAATGTGTACATGCTGTTATAATCTGGATTATTTGTCCTTGCAAATGTGTTTTCAGATGCTTTCTTTGATGTTTTTAGCTGCCACAGTGTTATGGTGTTTTATTTTTCTGTGAATACGTGATTTTGTTTTTTTAATTCATTATTTTAAATAAGCCCTTAATGTGCCGGGGTTTTAGATGAAAATGACTAATCCAGCACTTTTATGTGATGAAGCTCTGCTTCAAAAAACTAAAATAAAACCAGCAGACAGTAATGAAGGTGACAGAATCACTTTATATGACTCTCATTGGTTTACTGAGACAACTGTTTCTTTTCTCAGAACTGAATATTTTTAGATAGTTTTGTTTTAATTTTCCAGCAACTTTGGGGCTTTTTTGTTCAGTTTTTGCAGGACTGTCTCTGCTAGTGGGACGTGTCTGTCAGTTACAGCAGCAGACGTTACCGCCGCTCCTGCTAGCATGGAGGAAAGACTCTTTGTTAGCCTCAGGCGGGCCTGAGCTGTATGTCTCTGCAACAAAGTGCATTCTTTTTATAAGTAACCGGGAACCTGGACATGCTTCTCACCAATGAAATGGATCTCAGGGATTGCTGTGCTGTAATTTTAGTAAAGAAGATGATGATTTCAGCTTCAGCGAGATCTGATAGCTTACCTCTGAACCGTAGCTGTGCTGGAGCAGCTTCAGTCTCTGTGTGCTCACCGCTAATAAGCTTTTACTCCTGATCAGTAACCAATCAGGTCGTTCTTCTGGCAGGACACGACTCTCAGGGTTCTAGCCAGAAAAACATTAGCATTAGTTTGCTAATGTTAAATGCTAAATACATATCACATATTCAACGTGTCCCAGAGCACCGTTTCCTTCCACTCACACAACAAAAACGTTATAATTGAGGTGTTTTATTGATCGGATCGGTTGCAAATGCGGTCACGTTTTTAATGCAAGACATGAACTACAACAATGGGAAGCTACGTAATTTTGCTGGGAAATGTAGGTTTTTTTTTTGTTTGTTTTTTTTTTTTCTCCCCTCTCTCCTAGGCTGCTCATGCCTCCTGGGATTTTATGTTTATTAGGAAGCCCAAAATTGTCCTTTTGAGCTCCCGTTTTCCTCTTCTTCTCCCTCGCTTTCAGGCTGGTCGCCATTTTGTATTGTAGCTCCACAAAATCAAGCGTGAACAGGACCGGCGTGAGACCACACGTTGTGAAGAGGTGGTAGATTGCAAATGGCGGTGAAATAATGCTATAGAGCAGCGAACTAGCAAGAGGAAAAAAAATCAGTCTGTATCAGTGACGGGGCGGGTGGCGAAGAGTTCTGATCGTGAACCGGTGAAATTCTCAGCCCGGCCGGGTGATCAGCCACCGGCTAGAACCCTGGCTCTGTTAGTGACTGTGGAAAGAGAGGGAAGCAACTACATAAGCAGCTGATTTTTAAATTGATTTATAGCTTGAATTTGTTTGGGGAGGGGGAGGGGGTGACAATCCCTGCCATGAGTTAATTTAGCTGCACGTTGGTGCTGACTATCCGGTCGTTGCCATTAATAAATTCCATCTGATGTTTTTTGGAGACACAAAAAGAGAAAGAACTGCATCTGAACTCAGTTTTATGTGATAAAAGTTAATCCTTTGACCATATCTACCAGAGAAATGCCTGTTTTAGTCCTAATCATGCTTTTATGCAGATTATTCTGAGCGGAGCAGAGAGGGTGGGGGGATGCTCTGAGCCTCGGGACTCCATCGCAGAAAGATGGCGCCATGTAAAACTCAAACTTGTGGCAGGCAGCTAATTTAAGCGAGCGCGTTTATGTGGCAGTAAATAGTTACCCAACACCAACAGTCTGAAGGCACCCTGCTAATACTGACTGGGTTAATGGGATCATGGTATTTTTGCAGCTATAATCATAAACAAAATCTTCATTTAATGTGAGTCTGTGTTGATCCTGCAGTGTAATTGGCCACCTTACTCTGCCTCAGCAGCAGCTGGTGATGGTCAAACTAAGCAATCGGGCTGTTTGTTTCTACTTTTTCTAACCTGTAAAATGGTTCTACTATGACATCCTGCTCTGATCAATTACGTCTGCTGTGCTACCTCAGCCAGATCCTGAGTTTATCTAATTAAAAAAAGACTGACTCAGCTGAAATGCTAAGCCTATCTTGTCTCATCTAGTTAACATGTAACACAGATCGCTTTAGGTCATTAGGTTCACTCATGTTAGTTTAAACCCCATAAACACTCCAAACGTTCATGTCGAACAGAGTAAAAATAAGCAGTGTAAAGAATGTAAAAAATGTTAATAACTTAATAACCTAAATGGGGCTAATCGTGCATAATTCCTGCTCTGCATTTGTGTGTTTGTGCATCACTGCAAGATTTACAGTTTAAAAATCCTCATGAAATGTGACCTCTCTAGTACGTCCTGATTATTTTTCAGTCTCAGAGTGGAAAATTACTATAACCTACTCAGAGACAGAGGCCTACCTGTGGGCATGCTTGTTGATCAAATGCCATGTCAGTGGGGGAAGAACAGGTAACATCTACCTGCCTTTGCTTGTTCTAAATACTTTGGTTTGGGTCAGTTTTCTTCTACTTTCTTGCTTTTGTATGATATCTAACGGGAGGATAGACCTAACAGTGATCCCAGGCACACAGCTGTGGTCATTTGCACAGCAGTGCTTTTGTTTGGGAGGGGAAGCCAATCAGAAAACAGTTACAGACAGGATGAACCAAGTGATTGTATGAAGCCACGGTATAAGATAAGTGGGTAGGTTATCTTCAAGCTTTAAGATCTCCTCACACACGGATGTGTGTTTCCAACTTTCATAAATCGGCTTTCACATATTTCTTAACCAGCAACAGGAAGCAGAAGCTAAGAGATAAATGGGAAATGGTGCACAAAAATCTGGGGGGATGTGTAGTTTGAACTGACTGATGTTACGTCTTCTTTCCTTCCTCCAGCTTCTCGTCATGCATTGAAAATGATCGTCTCCCTGCCTCAAACGTGTCTCCAGCTATAAGTGCTTCCTCTTTGCCTGCACGGCTCGAGTCAGAGCTGCTGCAGTCAGGAGAACGTGCTTCTTTTTGTACATTAGAGGCAGTCGAAGCCGCAGCGTTTAGTGTACAATTTGCATCTTAATGCGACTGTAATTCTTTAGAGTTTTCTTGCGTAAGAGAACCAAATGTAACTTATAATTAAATATTATTTGCAGTTGAAAAGCTCTGGGAATTTGGCACCTCCAAGTCTGAGGCCGTAGTTCTCCGCCAGAAAAGGCTGAATTGCCTGTTCTGGGTTTGGGATGAGTTTTGGGGTCAGGTGGGAGAGTTTAAGTACTGCTGCACTTTTCATGAGCCATGGAAGATTAACAGGTTGGGTGGTGCGGTAATGGGTGTCTGCCCTCAGCCGTTCAGGAGTGGCTCATGCCAGAGCTGCTTCTTCTGCTTCAGAATGACCTGCTGAGCTGGTTTGTGTGAGTAGATTAGGGCATGTTCAACCTTTAAGGGGCTCCAGGTCATGCTGGAGAGATGCTATGTATCTCAGCTAGTTTGGAAACCTCCGTCTATCCCTGTAAAGCCTTTGTCAGGGAGGTCGGGGCACGTCTGTGTAGGCTGCTGCCTTTGCGATCCTGATAAGCAGCAGAAGATGGATGGATATGTCAAAGTATGAAGTCATTTATCTTTCAGAAAAGTTACACATGCAAACAGGATTGTACTGCACATGGTGCAGAGCCATAAAGTCCATAGGTGTTCATCTTAAGCTTAAGTGAGCTGCTTCCCTGCAGCTGTCTGTGGTGAATATATTTGGTCATAAGTGAAGTTTTTCCAGCTGGTTATCTTCCAATGTGCCTGGGGAGCTAGATGTGGCTAATACGCTAACCACAGCCAAAAAAACAAACATTTGGCCGGCTGCTGGTGGTCCTCAGGATGATTATCTGGGAGAGAGGCGAGCTGCTTTGCATCTTCACAACATGCAGCTAAGGTTACATGGATACAGCGAGCCCTGTGTGGCTCGCTGCTGCACCCTGAAAGCAGAAAGTGAGCATTTCTCAGATGCACTGAGTCTTCTAATAGCCTTTTTAATTAATCCATGCGTCACTAATGGCTGTCAAAAAGGTCGATTATGTTTTTGTCTTAAAGTCACGGATGTTTTCCGTCTTTTTTTGGTAGATACTGCTGCATATCAGGTTTTCATATTTTTGCTGTAATGCATCACAAGCCAGTACATTGAAAGCATAATGTTATCTGACATTGGAGTTCATTAAGCCTGTTATCCTCTTGTACTTGAGGAAAATGGAGCTGCCACGAGAGCTTTATTGAATATTTTGTCTGAATAGAATATACACTGATCAAGTACAACATTATGACCACTGACTGGTGAAGTGGATAACACCGATTATCTCTTTATCGTGGCACTTGTTAGTGGGTCGGCTTTATCAGGGAGGAAGTGAGCACTTTGTCCTCAAAGTTGATGTGAGACGCAGGAAAAATGGGCAGCGTGAGGATTTGAGTGCATTTGAGGCCAAACTGTGATGGCTAGACGACTGGGTCAGAGCAGCTCCAAAAGGGCAGCTCCTGTGGGGCGTTCCTGGTCAGTATATATCAGAGCGGTCCAAGGAAGGAACAGCGGGGAACCAGCGACAGGGTCACGGGCAGCCAGGGCTCATTGATGCACGTGGGCCACGGAGGCTGGCGTGTGCGGTCCATCCAACAACTGCTGTAGCTCAAATAGCCGGAAAGGTGTCAGAATAAGTTTGTTTCATTTGTGACTTTGTTGAATCCTGACTGCGGTCGCTGACCTTCGGGATTTCTTGTAAATGATTCTGACATTTTCTGACAGGCAGAAAGTGAAAACTCTCAAACCGGTGGACCACAGTGCAGATGTTCAGCAGGGGTTATCAGTGTTTGCAGTCAGGAAAGGCTGCAGCCAGAAGGTGTGGCGCTGTTATCTCACAGAGCAGTGAAGTCTAATGAGCAGCATTTCACCCTTTTGAACCAGAGGAGAAAGTCTTAATGATCCTACACATGCATATGACAAGAAATGTTTGCTTCAGTATTTTATTAGTGCATGCATATTTATATTGATGCAGCCATAGTAGTTTTACATCATCTGCATCACATGCAGCCAACTTGTATTCACTTCCTTTAAATAAAGCCGTCCCTTAGGATGGGATGTGTTTTGTATTCCTGCTGACGGGCGCAGTTTGTTGGGATGATGGAGGAAACCAGCACTAACCGCCTCGTGTCTTTAATATGAATGACATAAAGGTTAAACCAGTTCTTCCATCAATGTGTACCCTAAGGCTAACTTGATGCTCAAGTACAGGTCAAACCTGCATTAATGTTTTTTTTTCTCTTCCCTTTGAAGTGGAAACACATCCGACTCGTAGTGACTTTATAAAGTGAGGAAAAAGAGTCATTTATAGTCATGTTTGTAGGCTCTGAATGGTTATGTCAGCTGTGTCGCAGTAAACTGACGTATAACTGGTTTTCCAAAGGTGTGTGGACCCCGGCCTGCTGCTCCCAGCGCTGCTAACATTAGCCACTGCACTTTTTGCGTATAAATATACATAGTTGTATATTTCAGCATAATTTAAAAAATGATTTTGATTGTGAAAGAATGGGATTTAAGGGTTTCACATGCTATATTTAGTCAGTGTTTAACCTCATTCTTTCAGACTGAGCTCTGTTTTGTCTTAGTCTAGTTGATTAGTCAGTTTTTTTTTCTCTCCTATTTAAACAACCAGTAAATAATTTGCCAGGAACATCCATAACTAAAACCAACAACTAAAAAAAACCACCTGAACAGGTAATTCTCTTGACTGTTGTAAGACGATGCAAACATCAGGAGTCGGTGTGTATTTTCCTAATCAGACGGCACAGAGAGGAACAGCGAGAGGAAAGCAGGATTTCTTGAAGCTTATCTGTTTTGTCTCGGTGCCGTCGGGGTGGGCCGTGTCTGCTCAGCCTCTGGATATTTAGACTGTTTACTCTTTGATATCTTCTCCTTATGTAGGGCAGCGTCTGTGTCTCTGTCTGCACAGTGGGATCACTGCATGCTCCTCAGTCGTTCCTGTGTTTGATTAACTTAAAGAAGCTCGATAATGAACCCATTTGAGCCCATTTGGCAAAGTTAAATCATTTAAGCGTTCTTCAGAAGCCCCCTGCGGGGGCATTAGTATGTTTAGGGGATCCCTGACCCTCCTTCATGAGAGTTGCTTTTTCCAGTGGAGCTAGTATTGTGAAGACACCCCCCTCCCTCCAATTTAGTTGGTGCTACTATTGTAATCTACCTATAGGATCAATTACACAGTTACAACTCCTGCATGCCATTAAAAATACTGCACGTCCACACAGGTACCTGTGGTGTTTATCTCCACACATCTAAATCTTTCCCAGGCATGTTCTGACGCAGAGCTTTGGGCTCATCTCTCCCTGATATTGAATTTTGCAGAAACCATGTGAGGTCCTATGTGTTAGTGCACAGGAGCTCCATGTTTGGTTTACTGATTGTTTCTGCTTGCCCTGTCAGCTGAAAGAATTGGGCCCTGCGATCAATAACAGCATCACTCTGACCTTCTCGGGCGGTCCCTAAAGCAGAGGAGGTGAAAATAGATGTTTTGCGTCATCGCAGTGACCTTGGAGTCGTAAGAAGAGCGTGGAAGTTGTGCTGACTGTAACGCTGAGTCGGAGTCTTGAAGGTTTTCTTTGGGCTTTGGTATTTCAGACTGAAGAACCTGGTGAAACCCACGAGGTCTTGAGCTGGTTTCGTAACTCGGCTCCTAGCCTCGATTTAGGGGTTTGACTTGAATTTAAGCAGCTTAACTCACTGACCCTTTCATAGATGCATAATTACAGGGACTAGCTGAAATCAGGGAGTTGTTGCTGTTGAAGCTTCTTCTAAGGTGACCACGTTAAGATCATCTGACTTATATTTACATAAAAGATACTTTTACCTTTAAGTGCAGAGAGCTTGCTTAAACTGCAGTGAATAAACTGCACTTCTAAAATATTAGTAGAATCTGGGACATGGTGCAGAGCACTTAAACCCAATAGCACACCAAAAATAAAAATAAAATGATGGTGTGCAACTGTATACATTCTTGCTGATCTGATAAGATAGGCCCAGTGGATGCAGACACCGTGATGTAACCCTCCGGTTAGGGAAACCCCTGGTGTTTTTAAAACCAGGTTTGCTTAGCAAGCGGTGGATTTGACCGTGAAACTGTGGTACGCTGCACAGTCACAGGTCAGCAACAATGATACCCTGCTTTGGCCTTCTTTTTGATTCAAACGGGGCCCCGAGTTTAGAAAAGGAAGTTCATGTTTTATTCAGCGGGAGCAGCGACTGAGGGCATAAACTCCTCAGCAAACACTTTGCTGAGGTCAAAGAAAAAGGAGCTGAAAGGTTGGTTTTTCCCGCAGACTTTGATACAGTCAGATTTCTTCTTGAATCCAGAGGAATCGCCCCGGATTCAGCGCAAGCTACTTTTGCACTTTTCAGACCTGGAAACTCATCTTTTATATGCAGTCTACGGGCTCTTTAGCCAATCCCAGACATTATGCAACGAGGTCGATTTATGATATATTTTTAAGAGATTTTGTGTTGGGGAGTTTTCTGTGATACCCTCCCTCAAGCCTCAAACACACAGAAGCACTGAGAGGCTGATCCAATATCTCACTATTCTCCCCTTTTGAATGTTTTCTGCATCTGATCCCATTAAATCTCTTCATTAAAGTAATCAATAAAAGGCTGACAGATTCTCCTGGTAAAAAAAAAAAAATCTATTTATTTGTGCTCTAATCCAGATGCTTCGTCACATCATTCACAAGATTTAAAAGTGTCTTCAGGTGAGCAGAATCAGGCTGACAGGTGCCTCCATCCAGTGCTCAGACCTGTTTTTAGTTGTGGTAGAGTCCATTATTCCTGGGACTGCAGCCAAGATACTTTAAGATACTCTAGTTTTAGTTTGCAGCATTTCTCTTTGATGCTGCAATAAAACCCAAATTAAGCATCTTTAGATTTGAGTGATAATCGTGGATGTTGGGATGTTTCCCATATTTGTCAGTTTAATCCACATAAATAACTTTTAAACTCAAGAAATAATCACCACATGGATCAGTATTGATCTGTTTCAGGTTCCCTTTGAGCTTGAATCTGTATTAAACTTTCACTTTTTGATGAAGATCACCCAGGATGTAGGCAGCATACAGGAAGGTGAATGATGGTGGAGGACGTGCTGGTTTAACAGTCTAACGAGTCAGCGAGATCAGACCTGTGAATATCGGTTTCTTTTTCCGCATCGCCTCTGGGAAAGACTCGCTGACACAAAGAAGTACTCGGTGTACTCAGCCCCCACATCTCCCCGCTCACTCTCATCCAGCTCGAAGTCAAAAGGAAGCATCTTATCCTTGCTTAGCAGATGTGTCAGACAGCAGACACGGATGCATGTAAAATTTCTTAAAACTTTCAGTAACCATTTCAGGTTATCCGAGCACCGGCTGCTTCTGTTTTAGGGTCTGTTCTTTCAGTTTTGTGCCTGACCTGTGAGGCAAATCGCACATTAGCTTCAATAACTCCACCGCTGGCCCTCGCAGCCTCAACTCAGAGCTCAATTATTCAAGTGTTGCTGCTTTCTGGCAGCGCGTACGGCCTCCTGGCCTGCTGCGGTCTGCTTCTCTTTGGATCCCATCTATTGTCTGACTGATTTCCCCAGGCACCGAGTCCTGGCTGGAGGATTGAGGGCCATCAAACAGAATTAAGAGGACACAATAACTGTGTGTGTGTGACGGTGGATGTGTGTGCGTTTCTGTGAATACTCAGGCAAGAGTGCATTTCCATTTTGTGTAGATTTTGGTTGGTGTCTAAGTGTGTGTGTGTGTGTGTGTGTGTGTGTGTGTGTGTGTGTGTGTGTGTGTTTTGAATTGAAGCCAAAGCTTCTACAACAAGCAGAGGCCTCTCCTCCTGGCTCCGTCCACTGATGCAGGCCTTCAGTGTCCATCGCTCCAGCTGGCGGCCAATTTATACTGAGGCCAAACACTCCAATACCCACAGGCAGGCCAACAGGGGCTCTTTGTGATGCCAGAGTGTGTGCGAGAGAGTGTGTGTCTGTCTCTGTGTGTACTTATCAGCTATTGAGCCAGTTGTTCAGCTCATGATTGACTGCAAATGTTGTTAATCTTAAGACTTGGCTGCATTGCTAAAAGTGTGAATTACATTATAATAGTGGCTCAGAATCAGTGAGTGCGCTGGAAGCTGTGAAGCTGTTGTGTGGAGGAAGAAGAGTCTTGTTGCAATAAAAAAACTGCACTGCCTGATTCGCTGGTACCGGGATAAGAAAACAAAAGTGTCTGGTCCTGCAGATTTATCAGAAAGGGATCAAATAAAATGTTGTTCGGGATTTTGTTAGGCCATTCAAATCTAATGGGTTCATCACATTTGCAGTGCTGAACGTTATTTACCTTCGTATTGATGTGGCTGCTGTGACTCTGCTGGTAATGCTTACTCAGTAGTTCCCACCTCAGTTGTTAATATTCAGTATAATGTGGAATTGCACTAAATTACATATATTGAAGCAGCTGCTTTGAGTTTATCCAGAGCAGCTGCTCTAAAATGCACCCACTCGCACTCATTAACTGGACCGGGCCATTAATCTGATTTTATTTTGTGATTTTTGGCTTCCAAACAAAATAATCAGGATGAAGCAAGAACTGAGGTCTTCAAGGTCAATGTAATGATCTATTGGTCACAAATTAACAAAGTGTGGTGTGAATTGTCAACACAGAAAAAGTACGGTATAAAGTTTTAATGTCACATTTTACCTCTGACCTCTCCTTCAAGGTCAATAGGAGGTCAAAGTGATAATAATGCTGTATAGAGCTATTTAAAGCTGTTTCTTACTGACAGCATGTAGGTAATTATATATGGGGGTTCGAGATAGCACATTACTGTGCACCTCTGACCTCTTCTTCAAGGTCCAAAAAAAGGTCAAACTTTCATAAAATGTCTTTTATCTTTAAAATTCTGCTTTTCATTGTATTGGGAACATTTAGGAAGTGATGCTCATATATGGGGACAGAATGAGCTGCCTAGTTAGTTAGAAATAAAACTGTGGCATATTTTTATTATGACCAGGGTTCGAGGCAGCGGTTGATCGCCCGGTGCTGTGCCTTGCTGAGGTGCCGTCGCGCTGGGCTGAGAATTTCAGCAGTTAGCTACCAGAACAGGTCGCTGTTGTAACAGTTAGCTAGCGATGCAGCTATTAGCATTAGCATTAGCGGATCACGGAGGCCAGCCGGTGAAATTTTTCTGGCTAGAACCGTGATGGCTGTCATGTATATTGCAGTAACAGGTTATAACCATTTAAGTATATAACAATCAGAATAGAAGTACAATGTTCCTGAATACGTTTTATTTTTATGTTTTTAGAAAACAAAGTAAACTTGTGTATTCTCTAAACGCTTGATATTTATTACTAAACATTTAAACTGTTTTTTTTTTTTTATTAAACAGAGAAATGATTGCTACACGTGTACTATATCCACATAATTATACTCAAAATTATTATATCAAGTATATTAAAATGGGTTATAACAGGGTAAATAACAAAAGCCTGCACTGTGCACTTGTTTTTACTGCACTAAAATCCCCTTTAAACAGGGAGCTGCTGTGGTGCAGGTTTGCTTCTTGTTTATTTGTTTCATTTAGATTATATTAGAATTTTTTTAACTTGCCTCTGAAAACATTTTTTCCATACTCTTTGCGGGCTGCTTGTCTGTGGGATCTGGGAGTTATTTCTGTCCCACTCAGATGATTCATCTCTGGGTATTTAAAGACACGGTCCTCAGTCTGAAACAAAAATAAAGTGGATAAATGTGTAGTTTCTTATTTTTTTAATCTAAAACCATGCATTTTTCTGATCTACTGGAGTCTTTGTTTTCCCCTCCGTATATTTTACCTTGATCCACTTGAGCAGTTGGTGTGTTGGTTGTGAAACCCTCTGGAGACACTAGCGTAAGCATTTGGAGAGGGAGCTCGGGGGATGAGCTCCTTTAGTCGTGTATCGAGCAGCAGTGGAGCAGTAGGCTGAGGCTCGCCCACTCCCACTGTGGTCACAACCAGTGGTGCTTAAGTACACAATGCTGTGTTATAACAGCCTTTCTCTGCGGTCTAGAGGCTGTGCAAAAGCAGCAGAAAATATTTCTCACCATAACCTGGTGGGGGGTTAAATTTGCAGGTCAGATCTGATTGGTGAGTGGTTCCTGTCTGTTTCTGGGTGAAACTGGTTGCAGAGAGGATGCTGCAGCGAAAACCTCCCTGTGATTGTTTTTTTTTTTGGTCGTTAGAAGACCGAATCATTTGCCCACCTTTTGCACGGTGATGCCGACCGGTCTGCAAACACAAGCTGTAAATGGAGTGTTTGCCTTCACTCCAACTACTTCAATCACTCACCAACCAGTTAGAGAATACACATTTTCCCCCAGAGACAGGTGGTTGCCAGGGGGGGTCCCCAATCAGTCTTTAGGCCTGTGTGACTGAGGCTTAAGAAAAACTGGTTGCTCTCAAAACCTGCTGTATATCAATTTTCCAGTGTATACTCTTCTGAAAATACCCAAAGTAACTTAAACTTACATATTCTAATATAGATATTCGTGATCTCTCTGAACAAGAATTGAAATGAAAAACACCGCTCGGTCCGGTAGGAGGTTCTCTCAGGCAAGTCGGTGTTTTTGACCTTGAAACCCATCTCACAAGGTCAACTGCCAGCACTACAGCGTCCACTGTGAGAGGTCTCCTGGTGCAGCCGGGAGCCCAGATGGCAGTGGAGCCGAGCGCTTCAGGAGAGCTTCGCAGTAACCACGGGGTCTGTTCCTGTGATCTTGGCTTGAAACTAAACTGTGAGTGAGTTTGGGCTTTTAGGTAAGCGGTGCGCTTCATTTATAATGCATGGCAAAAATGATAGCTCTGTAGTGAATGGATGCAAGAACAGTAATTGCTTTACCCCAGCTGTCCTTTCCACAGAGCTGTGAGTATTTCCAGAAGTGGGCTGAAACAGTATCACAGATTTGGCTCACTGACGGCCTTTTCCCATCGTGACTATGCTCCAATTATTCATTCAGCACCACGTGATGGCCGACTGTAACGAGGAGGTTACTGCTGCAGAATGTCATTTCATCTCTGCTCGGTTTGTTCTTCTCAGAGGTCAAGAGGGTCAACAAACCTTTGACACCCCCCCCACCCACCCTCACCCCCACACACAAAGTCAGACAACTGAAATTTCACCTGCGCTGCTGTTTCTGCCCTTTTGAGACAGCTGGCTCTGCTTACAAGCAGTTACACAACAGCATCAAAAATGAAATGACTCCTGAAATGTTCCTGAATTGATCCTCTTATCTGGACCCCCCCCCCCCCCCCCCCCCCCCCCAATGAGAAGCATTACAGAGTGGATTGAAGCCACAGACGTCTTCCTGGTATAGATCAGGAAAAATAAATTTATCTTGACGTGGTTTTAAAAAACGTTTTGACGTGAATTACAGCAAGTGGATTTATGTTTTGATAGTAATATCTTTGTGGAGAGGTAAACATGCCTTTCAGAGAGGCCCCAAATCTTTCACCTTTGTCTCATAGCTTTCTCTCCCTGCCCCCTCTTTAGCTCCACTGCCCCCCAGGGTAGATTCACCTTGCAGCAAACCTACCCTCTGAGAGCGTGGGCTTTCTGGGCCTGTGAATCCTTAAAATAAACCTCTGATCGTGGCTCCTCATTAGAGGAGATGGTCTCAGATGTTTGTGATGGGAGAAGCTTAAAATTGTGACATTTTTTGAGCATTTTTCAAGAAAGACTGGAAGGGATCATGTAAACGTACCTGCGTTGCACCAACACCTTTAATTAAGCTGCAGGTGAATACCACCGAGCACAGATTGAAGCTGATGCCCTGACTTAGCTGCGCCCAGCCTGGTGTGGCCGTTTCTGTGGCTCATAAAAACCAGTGCGACTGGTTTCGGCGTTGGTGTGAATGTGAGTTTCTTGTTGCTGTTGGACAGGTTTCAGTGGGAGGCTGTGATGATGATGATGATGGTCTCACTGTGAGTCACTACAAAATAGAAAAGAGTTGGAACAGATCCATGAAAGTCGCTGTCTTTACGTTCATCTCATGTTCTTCCTGTCAGAGTTTCTTTAACCACCTAATGTGAGAGACTCAGTTCATAGATTAATTATCATCTTTTAGCCTTTTCCCCCTCAAACATTCAGCTTCTCAGATGTGATTTAACTGGTTTTCTAAGAAGTCAGCTGACTCTAAATGGAATATTTTGTTGAGGGCATCACATGGGACTCTGAGACTAACCAGAGTCCCATGTGATGCCCTCCTTACAAAGTCTTTATGGGCCAATAGAGTCATCAAATAGACACACATTCAGAGTTCTAATGTGATTTTAAAACTGCCAAAAACATTTGAAAATTGTGTATCATTGTCTGTGGAGCATTTTTTGCAGCCGGGGTGCGACGTCTCTGCGCTGCCGCCTCTTAAACTGTACGTGGAGTCGTTTTGACAGACGGCAGGGGAAATAAAAGTGGGCGAGAGCAGGAAATGCAATATTTGAAGTAAATTTCACATCTTTCTGCCAGCAGGAATTTTGATGTGGCCAATCACAAGAACAATTACAGACTTCCAGGAAATGAAGTTTTGTAGATAAAATTCTGCAGAAGGAGCAATTTCCTCCTTCGTAGCCTCAGCGGGCGTGCTGTTTGGTCCTTGGTGTGAGGGTGGACTAACGTATGGCCTTTTATGATTCTAGCAAATATAACGTCCAAATATGCCTTTCAGTGTGAGGGACACCAGACGTTATTGCCCTTTTCTCCTGGCAGCGAGGAAGCAGCTATTATTTGTGTTTATATCTACTGTGAATGCATGAAGGCAGACTTTTTCTGAACAGATTACCCCTCAGAGTCACTGCTGCATGACTTCTCACTGTGGGGCCTTCAGAATAATCCGGGTGAAGTAAAAGGATGTTCAGCCTGCACTGAAAAACTCACAGGAGGGGAAGGGCAGCTCTGAGATCAGTCGGTTTCTGACTCAAAAGCTAAAAGCAGGATCACGATCGTGGACGAGAGGAACCCAAAAGCAAAGTTTGGAGACATGCATCTCACACTGAACTGAAATGAGGCTGCACGGAGGTTAGCACCGTTGCCTCGCAGTAAGAAGGTCCTGGGTTCAATCCCACCTTGGCCGGGACCTTTCTGTGTGGAGTCTGCTTGTTCTCCCCGTCTCTGCGTCGGTTTTCTCCGGGTATTCCGGTTTCCTCCCAGTCCAAAGACATGCAGTTAGTGGAGCTAGGTGATTCTAAGTTGCCCGTAGGTGTGGGTGTGAGTGTGAGTGTGGATGGTTGTGTGTGTCTCTCTGTGTTAGCCCTGCGACAGGCTGGCGACCTTTCCAGGGTGTTCCCCGCCTCTCGCCCTATGACAGCTGGGATAGGCTCCGGCCCCCCTGCAACCCTGAAAAGGCTAAGTGGAAGAAAATGGATAAACTGAAATGAAAGTAGTGCAAATTAGGACTGGGTTCGAATCTGCTGGGTGGCCTTTCTTTGTGGCTTTTGCGTGTCCTGTGCCTGTGTGGGTTCTTTTCAGGTCCTCTGGCTTCCTCTCAAGTCCAAAGACATCCTCGTTAGTCTAACTGCTGACTAAATTGGCTGCAGAGGTGAGATGGACTAGTCTAGGGTGTAACCCATAGGCTCCAGCCTTCCCACGACCCTGAAATGAATAAGCGGGTAATAAGTTGAGCCTGATGTTTCCCCACATGTTAAAGATCAGCTCCCAGTCGTCTCCTCAGTGTGGGAACTGCAGCTCATTAATTTACCACAACACTGATACATGCACTGAAACAAGGATGCAGTGAATAAATACATAATTCCTGCTTTTTCATGGCAGGTAATTTTCCTTTTGTTAGGCCGGTTAGATCTTAGTCTGGCAGTGAGAGAATTACAGCGGGATTGTAAGTCACTGTGAATCCCACCTCTGCTGGTGAGACGGGCAGGAAATGAGCTGAGACACAGAGGAGTCTGACATGCCACAGAGACCTTTGGTGGATTTGATAACGGTAGTTGCAATTAAATGCTGCGTGTCTTACTCACTGTTATCTGGCGGTTAACAATGATGCAAGTGTCTCTGATAGGATGGCGAATGCTGGCTCTCTGCGCGCCGCCTTTTAAATAGCTGCTATCCTTAAATGACCCCGAATGCAGCAGCCTGAAGTCAGCGCTGAGCTGAGCTCAGTTGAGGTTTGTCATGTGGTTTGTTTTATGTATACTGTATATTTTACCTCCACTCATCCAGCAGCAGTTCAAGAGGAGCCACACAGACAGACACGAGCGGTCAAACCTGAATCTGAGGGCCTGAAGTTATTTTGTCTGGATAATGAAGCGATGTTCATACTGAATACCGATGCAGTGCCTGAACTGAGGATGAAATCCAACATGATGTGGAAACTTGACTGTTGCACGTCTGTAACTGCTTTATTTTGAAGTTGCAAAAATAATTTCACCTGCATGCTACGCTGCCAGAAGTTTGTGGACACCTGCTGGTCTCGATGCCTCAGTGCTACCAGAGCTGCTAACCATCGTTACCGCTGAGATTTTGATAAATAGTGCGTCTGTCTTGCTTTATTTAACTGAATTTTATCCTTGTGTCTGAACACAAGCAGAAATTTCTGTTACATTTGAGTAACTTAAATTTAAAACATAATGTTTTAGAGATAAAACGAGTTTTTTTTCCTTAGTTGAAAGAAGATCCTGCAGATGCGTGCAGTCAGATTTCCTGTTTATACCCCTGTGCATTCAGCTAGATCTACAAAGAAGCAGTTTTCAGTGTTGTGTGGACGAGCTGACCGATGCTGCATCCAACACCTTTGGGAACATGTTTCAGAAACTGGCAGAAAGCCTGGATCGTTATGTACTGTTTATATAACATTGCACTGGAGTGAGAGAGTCGCTTATGGCTGTAATGTGAAGTTCAGGTGTGCAAACGTGTATTTCAAAGCCCTTGAAAGGAGACTTTTCTTCTGTTTTTATTGCTGGACTCTCCGGGAGTAACTTTGCTTATTCACAGTCCAAAATGAGCCGTATTTATCTGATAATGTGGCTCGGTGGAGCCACTCGATCTCGCTGTGAAACGAGTTGTTTCAGCTCCCTTCTGCATCCCTTTAAGCGGTGGGGAGGCTTAAAGCGGGCCCACCACCACTTAAAGGGATGCAAAGGTGGGCAATTAATTTTCCCAGGGATTGCATGAGAAACTGGGACTGGTTTGGAGGGTTGCAGCAATAAGCTGAACTCAGTTCTGCCCAATATTTATCTCTCTTAGACATCCAGGAGTAGACAAAGCTGTCAAATGGTGTTTACAGCAGCCTGAAGCTCCTGGCTCACAGATACTGACCGAACTGTGGGAATATGAGCATCTACCACTGGAGCAGTGCATATGAGGAAAAGTACGGGAAAAGGGTAATCTTAATGTACTGTTGTTAAGTGTAAGGCACAGACTGTGGTTGATACCTGAGGAGTTTTTACAGGCGAGAGAGCAGAAAGTCATCCTCATATTGCACCCTAAATATTGTTAATTTGTAACATTTGCTTGGTTCTTTTCCCCATTTTATTTATTTATCTTTTTGAGCTGTGTGTAAAATATTTAAAAAAAAAAAAATCATATCCTTATTCCTGGCAGGGGGTCAGCTGAGGACAGGCATGCTGCCGGGCTTGTAACACCCTGACAGAGACCTGAAGTCAACTTCAGAGCTGATGTTGTACCAAAGATTACATCACAGAGGAATGGCTGGAGGTCATGTGACTGTGACATCTGTGTGAAGGTCCTGTAATTGGCCACCGTAGAGCTGCATGTCATCTCTGTCCACTAACTGGGCTAATTTCACGGTCTGATGAGCAGACAGGAGCAGGCTGGCAGCCTCACCGTTAAAGGCAGTTTCTTTTGAAGTGTGTGTGTGTGTGTGTGTGTGTGTGTGTGTGTGTGTGTGTGTGTGTGTGTGTGTTTGAAGGAGGATGAAGGGGTGGCGCGTGCACTCGGCTGGCGCTCGCTCTCCCATCGTGACTGGTGTGGTCGGACTCCTACAATTAGGCGATGAATCACAGACAGCGGCGGCAGAGGCAGTCTCTGCAGCGGAGGACGACCGTGACGTTCAGGAGTGCGGTGTTAAACTGAAGTGGTGTTTCATTCAATCCTTGTGTGTGTGTGTGTGTGTGTGTGTGTGTGTGTGTGTGTGTTCCTTCTGGCCGAGCAGCCTTTGTTGTGGTGTTTGGCTTGTCAGTCAGCAGTGTTGGTGGTGCTGAGATGTGTAGTTTCCAGAGTGTTGTGACCGTGGGTGGCTTTCTTTCTTGGGCCGTTCAGTAAAACACAACCAAATATAAAGCTGTTATTTAAGAATGAAATAAAACTGAAATAGATTTTATGTCGCTCAGGCTAACACAGAATGATGGCTGCTTGAAGTTCCTGAAATATTTGGATGTGTGATTTCTGACAGCAGATTTGGAGGCCTATAGAAACTTTTATTTTATTTATGACTTTTCATGTTCGGGGCTCGTAATATTCTTTGAAACGGTCCAAATCAGGAGACCGGTTTCCCCGGGGAAGGCACAGTTTGTTTTCTTTCCCCTAATATGCATCTTTAAAATGCAGGACAGCCAAAGATTATAATAAATTCAGCGGTTTTAAGATAAAGGGTCTGCGTTTCACACTGTCCCAAACACGACGAGGCTCCAGAAATGTGTTTGAACATTTTTAATGATGATTGAATTTCCCCGTAGATGTGCCTGTAACATTTGGGATTTAAACAGATGAAACGCGGCAGCATCACTGCAGTTTGCAGCGCTGCACCTGTGATTAACAGGTTTGATCTTGTTTGTATCTGGAAAGCAGAAGTGACAGGTGCTATTTGAGGTTATGTGTTTGAGTATTTCAGGCTCCAAAAAAGTAGAAAAAGTCTTGAATTGTTTCCACACCGTGTATGAACTCAGCTGCGTTCAGCAGTATCAGCTCCTGGGCTGACCTGACCCCATGGTGAGAACTGCACTGTTAAATGGTTTGGGTCCTCCTCAGCACCTCACTGTGAGCCCCTCTTATTTAGTTTTCATAAGAATAAATTCAAATTCATAATTTCTGTGTTTGCAGGCTTTGATTAGAGGCTCTCCACGATGAGCAGCTAACACCGACCGCCGCACAACCACAGGAAGAGACGTGGCTGCTGCACCACCCACAGTCGACGCATGGCGGTATTAGGGGTGAGAATCGCACTGCACAAGTCACAGTGTTTTTCACAATAACAGAAAATATCTTTTATGACCCGTGATAATCACTGATGTACAAACACGTGGCTCAGCTGTTATAATTCATAACAATGTTTAGCATTTGAGAGGTTTTCAGACATGTGCCCAAGCCTGACCAAAGGGTGAGCCAAAGCTTCAAGGCACACCTGTATTCATATTTGCAGAACATAGCCTGTATTAAAAATATATAGGCGTGGGGGGGTGGGGTGAGCCTGCTTGAGTAGGAATTAAGCGGGTAAGCATTAGGTTCACTGATCATAAGTGAACTGCATCTGACGTAAATTTAAAGCCCCTTCACCACTTTTTATGCAGTTAGAATACCCCATTATTATTCTTCAGTAGATTAACATGATTTTTATTATGCAGTAATATAATTAATTTCTTTAAAAAAAGCATGAAGATGGCTGTGGTTTTTGCAAAACGGAGGAGGAACTTGCATCTCATGCAGAAGCTGCAGTCTGAAAGAAATCAAAGACTGTGGTGGCAGCAGAGAGTGTATCCAGGCAGCATCAGATGGTCTGTAGGATGACTCTGGAAATCAAGAAGAGGATGTGAGTAAAGGCAGAGGCAAGGATTAAATGGTGGAAGGAAAAAGTGTTGCACAGAGGTCAGGAAGGAGCTGAGACAGGGCCTGGGTGGTAGGGTAGAGTTACCAGATGACTGGGAAAGTACAGCTGTGGTACTGCAAAGAAGATGATTGGTGTATCCTTTGGACAAATGGAAGTACAGGAAAGTATTCAAAGGAAGGTGGTGTCATTAGGTTAGCAAAGAAAAGGTGGGATAATCAGGTAGATAATCGGGCATTCAGCAACAAGAGATGAGGGAAAGGAGAAGCTTTATGGTGAGTTGTGTGTGAGGCTGGACACTAAGGAAGGAGAAAGGGATTTGTATGGATTGGCTGAACAGAGATCGAGCTGGAAAGGATGTGCAGCAGGTTGGAGTGATGAAGCAGAGAGATGGAAATGTACTAATGAGTGAAGAGAGAGTGCTGAGAAGATGGAAGGAGAACTTTGAGGAGCTCATGAATGAAGGAAATTAGAGCGAGAGGGGAGGACAGTTAGTGAAACAGGAAGTGCAGAGGATTAGTAAAGAGGAAGTGAGGACAGCTATGAAGAGGAGGAAGAGCAGAAAGACAGTTGGTCCAGATGACATACCTGTGGAGGTATGGAGATGAGAGAGGGCAGCTGAACCAGATTGTTTAACACCTGGAGAGTGAGAGGATGCTGAGGAATGGAGGAGCGGTGTACTGGTGCCAGTTTGTAAGAACACGGGTGATGTGCAGCTGTAGGAACTACAGAGGGATGAAGCTGATGAGCCACACCATGAAGCTATGGGAAGAAGATTGGTGAGGATCAGTGAGCAGCAGGATGGCTTCATGCTGAGAGAGAGCACCACAGATGAGATGTTTGCTCTGAGAGTTGATGGAGAAGGACAGAGGAGGTCAGAAGGAGCTTCACTGGGTGTTTGGATCCAGAGAAAGCAGATGATGGGATGCTGAGAGAGGAACTGTGGGACTGCATGAGGAAGTCAGAAGAGGCAGAGGAGGATGTGAGGGTGGTGCAGGACATGTATGAGGACAGTGGTGAGGTGTGCAGTGGGGGTAGGATTACGTCAATGATCTGCTCTGAGCCCCTTCTTGTTTGCGGTGGTGATGGACAGGCTGACAGATGAGGTGAGGCAGGAGTCTCTGTGGACTCTGAAGTTTGCAGATGACACTGATCTGCAGTGGGAGCAGGTGGAAGAGTACGACCTGGAGAAAGGGGAATGAGAGCCAGCAGAAATATGAAGATGCAAGAAGAAGAGGTAGTGAAGGTAGATGAGTTTGAATACCTGGGTGAGGATAGGATAGTGGATATCAATATATCAATATACAAAGGATGTTGAAGATGGAGCTGCCACGCAGGAAGAAAATAGGAAGACCACAGAGAAGATTCATGGATGCAATGAAGGAGACTATGAAGAGGGTTGGTGTGACAGAGGAGGATGCTGGGATTTTGTTGTATACTTGTGTACAGTGACAATAAAGTTCAATCAATCAATCAATAAGGTGAGCTGGAGGCAGATGATCTGCTGTGGCGACCCCTAAAGGGAGCAGTCACAGGAAGAAGTAGTAATTAATTCATTGTTTGATCTAAAATATTAGAAAAACAGTGTGTGTGTGTGTGTGTGTGTGTGTGTGTGTGTGTGTGTGTGTGTGTGTGTGATCCTGTAACATTTCCTCCATCGGACAAATGGGTAGTTTTTCTACAAGCATTTAAAAACCACGTTGTTCAGGAAAGGTGAGTAAAAAGGATTCTCACAGTTAACTAAATCAGGGGGAGATTTCAAATTAAGCCTTTTGTCAGTTATTTGTCAGTTATCTCGGGTTCAGGAAGTATCAGGACATCACGAAGAAAACTAAACTCTGTAAAACTGGCATTTTGAGAAACACGTTCGACTGGTGTGGAGGCCCCGGCTCAGGTTTTAGTAGTCAGGAAGGATTTCTGAACAGGTTTGAGCCTCTGAATAATAAATGCTGCCGGCTTCACCGTCTCCTTCACTGAGCACAGCCGGCCATTATCCGAGGGATCCGTGCTGCTTGTTTCACAGCTGATCATTTGGCCTCAGCAGCCGGCTGCCGTCAGCCGTTCACACAGTTTTCACTCCACGAGAACCGTCTGAGTCTCCGATTCCTCTGTCGGGAAGGAAACGCAGGAACTGTTGGATATAAATTAAATAAATTAAATTGACCAAACCATACACACATGTATAGGATTGATTGGACACAACATCTGTTTAAACAAACCTGTCAGAAGAGCAGCAGGGTCTCCACAGGGAGTCTCTGTGATGCTGAAGGGCTGCCTTAGTCTTCTTTTAAAGATGCCGCTCAGGCGTCCTCTTTTTAGAATCATCGGTGGCAGCGGTCATTACAGAGTTGTAGAAAAAATGGATTTCTGGTAGTTTAAGCAATTCAGTTTAAAATGATCACACACATCTAACCAACCTGGGGCCTCCGTCTCACAAGCAGGACAGCACTGTGGAAAAACCAAAGTCCTGTGCCCGGACCACCAGATCATTAAAGTGCAGTTTGAAGATCCCAGCAGTGCAGTGAAAGGCCTTTAGGGGGCGATAGAGACCCACACAGGGCGATAATCAGGTGGACTCACCTGTGTTGCTTGATGTAATCAGCTCTTTGTGATTGTTTGCTCCCTCTTCCCCCTGAAGAGGCTGAAATAATATCATTATTATTGCATATTAAAATGATGCTGGAGTTATTTAGTGTTGTTTCCTCATTTTATTGGCTGTAATCCAAACAAAATGCAGTTAAATACCCCCCCAGCCTCTAACTGAAGTTTCCGTCCTGACAGGTGAGCTGACCGTTAACACCTGAGCTGTGTTTGTGTGAGAGCAGGTGAGTCCTTAACGATGCCGCTCGCAGAGTGAAACCACAGTTGGTCACACTGTTACTCAACACAAACTCAGCTCCAGTTTAGCAAATCACTGCTTTCAGCGTAGCTCTCATGGAGCTCCTTTACATCATGAAATACCAGGTGAGCGGCTCCCGCTGCAGCCTGTTCCGCCTTACCTGTCCGAGACTAAAGGCTGTCGTTAGTTAGAAGCTGTGACTCACCTGCCTTATCTTGGGGGGGGGCAGGAGTTAAATTTAAGGGAGCAGCAGGGTTCAAATAGCTGCATCAGGAGCGTGTTAAAAAATGTCTTTCAAAGACATCCAAAGGTTAAAAACTCAGCAGAAAGCAGGAATGATGGCTAACAGCTACGTGTGTCTCCTCCTCCTTCAGAACCCCGACATGCTGACGAGGAAGATAAAGCTGTGTCACATCAACGCCCACATCACATGCCGTCTGTGTGAGGGCTACCTGATCGACGCCACCACCGTCACCGAGTGCTTACACACTTGTAGGTCCCCCCCCCCTCCTCCTCCACACTCGCCTCACACTGTTTGGGATTTCGAGTACTCTCACTTCTCCTCCTGCTCACGTGTTCCTGTCTTTATTCTGTCAGCTCTCTTTTCTTTTGTCTCGCTCTCTCTGCACACACGCACACACACGCACGCACGCACACTCACACTCACACTCACGCACACACACACACACACTTTCGTGCACGGCGCTGCCGTCTGTCTGTTTCTGTGCAGCGCAGTCTCAGAAATATCTGTTTGTCCTGATGCTTTCTAACACACAGGCTCAGACCGGGTACTCCAAAGATTTATTAGTTTCATAAGAAGGTCAGACCAAGTCACCTCTTATTCACACAGCAATGCATCAGCTGGGTGTTTTCAATAAAGCGGGGGTGATGCCACCACCTGTCTCCTCCTGCAGGTAGAGCCGTTATCCTGCCTGATCAAAGCCTGGAGTCACACACAAACTGAGACTCGTGTGGGCTCCATGAGGATCTTTAGAGTTCTCTTAAATACACGAAACACGTGAAAATAAGTGGTTTCTTTAGGGTGCACCCTTAAAAACAAAGTTCACTCAGTATCTTCAGGAAAAAGTTCTCAAAGTTGCATCCACACAGAAGCGACCAGCGAATTGCTTCCTGTGTGGACACGACTGAAGGTTTAAGCTTAATTTATTCAGTGTAATTAGTCACTCTTGCATGTTTGTGTGAAGAGTCGGTGCGACCGTCATTCAGCCACAGAGGTTGTGTAATTTGGCTTATCATTAAAAATGTATTTGCACGAAAACGATCTCAGAGGTGGGGCTCGGGCTAACCCTTAGAAGTGATTAACCTTCGGTGTAGATCTGGAATTTTTCCACATCCTGGAAATATCCCAGGAGATATTATCTGGATGGAATTACACAGATTATTCCAGATCCAGATATCCCTCCGAGTCCAGGGAGTTTATTCACACGCTGGTCTTGGTTCTGTCTGCATGCATTTGACATCACAAAGAGGCTCCTTACCTTTTATTTTGTTAATGTTACCAGTTCTAAGCTTAATTAATGCAAAATAGTTTTGAATGAATTTTTTAACATCAGCTCCAGCTGTGAGGGCCGCACTTACGCCACCTGCTGGACGCTGCAGAATCACATTAATCAGATTTTGAGACATACTGTTGCTGAAATACAGAGCAGCCACTTTATTAGGTACACCCAAGCAACCAAAGGTGATCCAGTTCATCTGTGACGAAGCCCGTAAAACAAAACAAAAGAAGCCCTCAGTGTAACGCAGCTTAGAAAAAAACACTCTTTAAGGCTCAGCAATGAATGTGTTAAATTTACACATTAATGATGCCAGCAGTGTGGTTATGTGTGATGCATTATGTCCTCCCGTTGTCGTCTTCGGCGGTGTGTGTTTGGTGTGTGTCCCCGGGGAGCCGTGCGGTCTTTAGTGCGGGGGTTTCCATTCTTATGTTGCTGTTAATTCTTTAGGATTTTGAGCCAAACACACAGTGTTTGCAGAGACTCACGCTGGAGGAGAAGTGTGTGTGTGAGGCATGCACAGAGAGACTGCAGGCAGAAATTATTCTGGTTAAATTGTTCAGTTTTAAAACTTATAAACCACCTGAAGTCAGACATTTAGGCTCCATGTAAAATTGTGAGTCATAAAAGTAGAACCTATTGCAGAACTATTGGAATATATTGTGCTGTGTACCTAATGAAGTGGCATCATCAGTATGTAAAAACAGAACTAGTTGTGCAGAACTTGTTTATGTTGCTCAGCCTGCTGTTTTTGTACTTTCTAGTTTAGTGAAACCCGATTGTGCTCATGCAGAAATTCAAATGCTGTCTGCTGCGTGTTTGTCATAAAAGCTGTGATAATAATAAGTATGTGGCAGCTAATACTGTTCAGAAGGTTGTAGAAAGTAAACGCAGTAATCCAGGGTTCCTCAAAGGCCGACTGAGCGCTTCAGCTGCAGCACTTTGAAAATGTTTTCTGGTCTTTAAAGATGAAGCCGAGCGGGTTTGTTTGGAGTCTGGACTTAATTACAGATTAAAGGTGTTTTTAATGGGATTTGAAAGTTGAAGCAGCCAATTTGATTGTGAACTTGATTAGTGGGTGAGTAATAAAGTATCAAAAATGAGTAAAAAGTTGCTTTTTCATGTAGCGAGAGACAAAAAGAGGAAACAAAGAGACGTCAGGCATTCAAAGCACCAACGCAAAGAAAGGTTTTTTATAACTTTATAGGAGATGTTCAGGGTCTGCCTCCTTCCTGATTTTAACAGATTTTAATACAAGACAAAGAAAACAGGGAAATGCAAAATGCAGTTTTTAAAAGATTTGATTTATTAAAGGAAAAAATCTCTCCAATTAACTGATTAACATGTTTCATAAAGCTGAGTTTCAGCACTCAGACCTGATCACTGCAGAGCTGCTGATCAAGAAGCTGTCTCAAAGCAGACTCAAAGATCTCAGAAAGATCATGCCAGGATCCACAGAACCATCTGAGAGAGAAAGCCAACATCTGTCAGTCTGAAAGGGTTACAGAGACATTTCTGAGGCTTTGGGACTCCAGAGAACCACAGTGAGAACCGTTATCCACACATGGAGAAAACCTGGAACAGTGGGAACCTTCCCAGGAGCGGCTGGCTACCAAAATTACTCCAAGAGCATCGAGGACTCATCCAGGAGGTCACAGAAGAACCCAGAACAGCATCTAAAGAACTGCAGGCCTCACTTGGCTCAGCTAAGGTCAGAGTTCATGATTCAACAATCAGAAAGAGACTGGGCAACAATGGCGTCCAAGGAGAAAACCACTGCTGACCAACAAGAACACAAAGGCTCATCTCACATCTGCCAGCAAACATCTGGATGATCCCCGAGACTTCTGGGAAAATATTCTGTGGACCGACGAGACAGAAGCTGAACTTTCTGGAAGGTTTGAGTCTCGTTAGCTCTGCAGAAACTAACACAGGGTTTCATTAAAGAACACCAACAGTCAGACATGCAGGTGGGAGTGTGATGGTCTGGGAACCGGGAATTCTGCTCGTCCAAAAAGTCCTGAGGCAGACATCCGCCCATCAGTTCACGCCCTGAAGCTCAAGAGCACTCGGGTTGCGCAGCAGGATGACGATCTGCAACACACCAGCGAGTCGACCTTTTTCCACATCAGCTTTTCCACGAGCAAAGCAGACGAAACGTGCAGAACTGATGCACTTCTGGTTCAGTTTGAAGAACTAAACACCAGAGAAGCATATTTATGAAGTTCTCAGTAACTTTTGGAGGGCTGCACTGATGTGAGTGAGTGTGGCCTGGTTTATCCTACAGTCTGTTTTCATCACGCGCTGAGTGGTTGCACATTGTTTAGTATTTTATTGTGTGCAGTGAAAAGGAAGTAGCGCAACCTTGAATTTGACATTTTGTAATCCCTGCGGGGGTCACGAGACCTCGGCCTGTCAGCTTCCTCTGCAGCCTTAAGTGAGAGTCTTCAGCTAACGGCGCCGAGCTGCTCGTGTGGATGTTTTTGTGAAATCAGACGTTTCTGGGACTGCGGCGTAATGAGAAGTCTCAGGTATTTTTGAGCCAGCGCTGCGTTTGGGGCAGCTTAATTGAACGGGGCACATTTATTTCAGCAGCAGCACAGTCGGCATAAGCAATGTTTTCATAAGCTGGCAAGAAAAACCAGCTTATGAGCATCTAAAGTTTCAGGCTCACCGCATCTCTTAGAAGCCAATCAAAAAAAGAAGCAGCCAGCTTTTTCTTGCTGTTACTTGCAGCACAAAGAAGTCTAAATCTGAGCAACAAAACGCAACCCTGGATCAGACGTGTGCTGTGTGTATATAACAAGAGGGACCCAGACACTGTAGTGGCTCTCGTGCCCACCAGAGGGCGCTGTTCTCCCACAGATGGGAGCCTCTCTGCCCACTTGAGGCATCAGAGCCCAGACGTGACGCTTTGACTCTCCCTCTCACGCCGAGAAGGGCTCCACCATTGGAGGAGGAGACAAAGGGATTCACATCACGTCACCACTGCAGCTGTTCTGACAGAGGCTCCACTGCAATAACAATAATAATGATGATAAAAAGATTACAAAACGTGTCGTACACATGAAGGTGCACAGGTGAGAGGCCGGTTTATTTAAGCCACCTCTTACTGAAACGACTGGTTGAAATGATTTCTAACAATAATTGCTCATTAAAATTAGTTTTTTAGATTCGTTTTTTTTATTATTATTATTGACTCAGTGTTTCTGTGCTTGTATTTATAACTGGAATAAGGTGCACCCTGTCTGACAGGGAACATGAAACACAAATATTATTGGAAACATTTGCAGGTTATTATTTGTGCTAATGCTTATCTGTTCAAACTGATCTTGAAAAATTGTGACTAAGAGCTGTGAGGAGGTTTGGTAAAGTTTGCCCTTTAATAGGTTTTCCAGCAACCTCGTTCACTCACTGCAGCCGTGAACTTTGCTGGGAGGATGCGGTCGTGCTGAACATGAACTTCCTGCAGCACAGAGTCTCCCTGCACTTGTGGGCATCGTGCGCTTCCTCCTGCATCCTGTATCCAGGCAGCTTCTTCACCTGAACCACGCAGAGTGTTTCCAGTAACTGAACCAAGTCTAAAGTGGACTGTTTCCTGCTCTGTGTTACATGTGGGGAAAAGAAAGCTGTGGAAAATCTCCCAATCAAATTGCCCCATAATTGTTGGAAGTGCATGTGTGAAAACCACTGAGGATATGTGTTTAACCTCCTGTCGACCCGGTCGCTGACGCACCATCAAAGACACGTTTGGTCTGTTTAGAACCGCCTGCAGGAAAATGTATCAAACTTCATTTGAAAGTTTCTGAAAATGTGCAAATTTAGTTTGTGATTAAAATAAACTCTAACCCCACTGACATGGTGGATATTAATAATGTAACAGTTAATGAAACCGTTATAACTTTGAGAGTCTCTAATATTCTGTTTAAGAGGTCTCAGCTGAAGCAAAGCCAGGCTGCACCAGTGTAAGCTTTATGTAAGCAGGCAAGTCATTAAGGACACACTCTGATTTACACTGTCGGGCCTGGAAAAGCAAAGCAGGATTAAAAAGACACATCCAAAAACACCCACTGATGAAACGCTGCCTCCTGGTGGTGAGAGCTTAGTTACATTTTTCAGAGGGCGATTAACATGCCGAGTAACAGTTGGTCAAAAGTGTGTGTGTCTGTGTGTAATATATATATATATATATATATATATATATATACATATATTTTTTTCCTACAAATAAAAACCAGCAGTGAAAGCTGCACGGTTTGAGGTGTGTGTGATGGAGTGTAACGGTGTGTGTCTGCTGCGTCTCCAGTCTGCAGAAGCTGCCTTGTGAAGTATCTGGAGGAAAACAACACGTGCCCCACGTGTAGGATTGTTATTCATCAGAGTCATCCACTGCAGTATATCGGGTGAGTGAGGAACCACCACAAAGACACACACACATGCTGCCATCACTGCCAGTAAACAATAAACTGTGAAGGACTGAAGAGCCGCTGGGCCGTTTCCATTAGATTTCTGCTCTTCTGCAGGAAGCAAAAAGCCTCAGAGCCTCTCGGGGTGGTCTGTGTGTTTGCTTTAATAGATTAGCTCCTCAGACAGCAACACTTAAAGCCCCGGCTCATTCACAGCTCTGCTTTCTGCACGAGTGTCTAGAAAATAAATGCTGTACGCAGTTAGAACAATAAAAGTCGTATGAAACTTTAACCACGCAGAGCTGAGAGTGAGCAGCTTTTCATATTCATCAAACACAAAGTTTGTGCGACTCCATTGATGAGGTCTGTACCTGCAGTCTGTGTGTGCTCAGCTCACTGTCTGCCCTCCATGATAACATCAGTGTATACTGGTCACTGCTCACCTGAAATGTTATCAGTGCAGCTAAACTGCTGAGAGATTTGGGTGCGTTATGTTTGTAGTGACAAACATGGCGTGCAGCTTCTGTTGAACTCCCAGATTTTTTGGAACTTAAAGTCAGCTCCACTTTAGGACGAAAGGCTTCACGCCACCTTTTTTCTTTGGAGATGCAGTAGTACTACTTCCAGTAGTCCTTTTTGTAGTACTTTCCAACACCTGTAAGCAAACTTTGACTCTGAACTGTGTGGAGTTTCCCTTTAATGTCACAAAACCAGTAAAATGCATTTTTCTCTTTGACTAAAGCAAAGAGAAAAACGAACAACAAACCAAATAATCAGATTACTTGTAATGAGTTATTAGCATCATGTTTACGCACTGTTTTAAAAAATCAGAACCAAGCAAGTTTAAAATGTAGCCCACTGAGATCCAAACGTGCACACTGGTTTATTTTTATGTTTGCTTAAGTACAGAAATATGGGAATCAAAGCTGTAAATTAGACATAAAATAGATGATCCTGCAGCTATGATCGTAAACCGCTGACTCGATGACACCCCCCCCCACACACACACACTGTTTCTTTCGAACCTCAGATAAAAAATAAAAGTTGTACTTCTTGTCTTGTTTAATTGACTGTATTGACTTTGCTAAGTATCTTGTTGTATTTTGGAAGTTAAACCCTCCTCTGTGAGGCATCGTGCAGCGTCCGCCCCTCTGAGCGCATTAACGTCTGATGAATGTGACACAAACCTAATGTGCACCAGCAATTTAGTCATTACTGTGTAAACTGTGCTTTCTGCAGACTCGTTGTTTTGCAGGAAATGCTCCATTTCAACGCATTAGCTCTCCACACCGCTGTTTTTTTTCCCGTCCCCTCGTTGTTTGCAGGAAATTGAAGCTGATTGAAAACATCACAATGATTTGAAGGCGAAACGCCCAGCAGATGACGGGCAAAGCCCATCTGCTCACTGGGATGATTGATCAAAGTTGATGTTTGGGATTTGGGCTTAAAATCACAGCCGTGTCTCTTCAGAGAGTCAGCTGGGCCAAACCGACTGCCAAATGTGGCTTTCTTTGATTGTTTCAATCCATTTTGTTTTCACATCCTTTAAATGATGCGGTCACGTGCATGCGAGCAGCCTGGGAATCAGCAGCTCTGGGAAAGAGATCGTAGCTGCCGTTGTTGTTGTTGTTGTTGTTGTTTACGTTCTTCAAAACGTAGAGCTGATGTATGCCACGGCCTTAAAGTTTGTCATGATATCGTACAGTAACTTTGGCACATTCATATTTTTTCCTTTAAGCTGCTGCATTTTAGGATCCTTTTATTTAACCCAAACATCTGGAGCCAGTCCACGGCTGCTGCAGTTACAGTAACATCTGCACTAATATGTATTCGTAGGTTTTAAAACAGAAGCCAGTAAGAAGGTCCACAGAAGAAGCTGGAATTCAGTCCATTATTGAGTTGGCCGCTGGTAGCCAAGGCTGATCTCTCCTTCTGGAAACGGGTCATGTGACGAGGACACGATATCTTGGAGAAGGGAAGGATGTGAAGTGGGGAATGAGAGCCAATCAGAGCAGCGGATGTGTGCTCTGATTGCAAAACACTCTAGTTTTGCATCTTTATCACTGTGGTGATTCGTGCAGGACTGCTTGATGGAGACACCCAAATATATTTGTCAGACCCATGGACGCAGGATGTTTTTGACCTTTTAATTTGACCTCATGATTCAAAAACTTGAAGGCAGAATCGGGGGAAAAAAAATGCACGTGGATAACAGATCTCACCTTGCTTTAATGAGCTATAACCGGTTCTGTCCAGCAGGGGTCAGTGTTTCCATGCTTTATTGTTTGGTTCGAGCTTCGGCCCCAGATATGACTCCTCCTCAGTGGACAGCAGGGGAGACAAACATGCCACATTTTAATTTGTTTTTTTTTCCCCTCCTCCATAACGTTGCAACCAATAAGGGTGCAGGGTGTTACAACAGAGTGAGACACCCAATGTGCACCCCTGTCACCAGCTCAGGGAGCAGCCGTTTAACTTTCTGACTGACAGCAGCTTCTGAGGGCGTCAGTTAGAGGTGTTTGACATTTCTTCATACATGCTTATCTTGAGATAATGAGTTATTTATCTCAATGAACCGTACTCGTTACCTCAGCCTGATTGCAGTCTGCCATCACAGGATGCCTAAATCTACAGGTTCTCTGTACTTCAGTCACACCTTGTTCCTCCCTCTGAGGCCTGAATGATTTTTGCACCGTTACAAACAAACACTTCTACAGCAGGAAGTGCTTTTCCTCTCTGTCCTGTCATGTTAATATTAATCATGATATCTTTGACCCTTTCCAGCCCAGACTTTAAAGCACATTTAAATCTGGTATTTAGTACTGAGTGCATCTTTACCTTGTTACATGCGTGTTTTTGCATTGTTGGGTATGAAACTGCTTTTCGCTTACGATGTTAATTTTCACAGAATAATAAAGTAACTAATTATTTTCTTGTCCCTTTATAGCCATGACAGAACAATGCAAGACATTGTCTATAAGTTGGTGCCGGGACTACAAGAGGGTAAGTGTTGTGTGTTTATTCATTAGGACGCAACCTACAAGAGATCCTTCCAAAAAAAAAGTAACTCTTTAGATTTCCCTTCCTGTACTTTATTCTTGTGTTACTGACTGCATGAAAGCTCCCTGTAGTGCACACACCTCTCTAAATGGTGCAAAGATGACAGTGTTGACCTTGATTAAAATACGCTGGCGCCTTTAATTTCTTCCTTTTACCTTTTTGTGCAGCGGAGATAAGAAACAGAGAGACTTCTATCAGAAGTTGGGGATGGAGGTGCCCGGGGACATTAAAGGAGAGCTCTGCAACATGAAGACTCATCTAGATCAACGTAACGGTACGATTACCTGCTTCCTCACAGACTCCTGCTGTTTTTGTAACCACACAAAGCTGTTACAGAGATTTTCTTCTTTGCTTCATCTAGTTTAGACCTGGTTCTGCACGTAAACTGACGCCCACCTCTGATGGGTCTCATATCTGTTTGACCTCAAAGATTTCCCTTTAATCAACGCAGCCTTAAAGGCAGCACGTAACAGACTCTGAGGATGCAGCATGCCAGAGGATGGGTTAGCAGCTGTAGATGATTAAGTAAAACCTCAGCACTGAGATTCATATGCAGAAAGTACTAAAAGCCTCCAAGTAGCTTTCTGTCTTGTTGTCAGTCCGTGTAACCACTCAGCTTCAGTTTGGTGCAATGGAGGCCATCCAGGCAGAGCCACAGCAGCACAGGTCTGTGCAGCCGTGCCCTGCTGGGAGGCCACAGGCTGGAAAACAGAAGGGAAAAACGCCGCGTCCTTCACCTCTGCGGTGTGCACGTTGTGCCGATAATGTGTAAAGAATGAAGTCTCCAACCAGCAATGAGAAACACATCCAAGAGCAGCAGCGGGAGCCATTAAACAGTACAGATAAAGACAATTTAGCCAATCAGAATGAGCCTCTGGCCTGCTCTTTGTGCACAGCGGCTTTTCCAAACCCGCTCGCTTCCAAGGGTCGGTGCAAATGTGTGCCCAGAGGGCCGTCGTGCTGGCAGGCCTAATCGCTCGCTTAATCCCCCCCCTCTCTGATTTTGGTAATTAAGGTTCAAATGGAAGTGGAACTGCGCTCTGCATTCTCGAGCCTTGTCGCTCCAAGTCAGGTTTAGCTGAAGAGCACACACACACACACACACACACACACACACACACACACACACACACACACACACACACACACACACGTGTTCATACACAAACACATTTTAAGGACCATTTGCACACAGACAGAAACAAAGCAACTCCTGGACTGCAGAGCAACGATAAAAATATCTCGACTTGAGAAAATGTAGAAACCCAAACGTCTGTTATAGAAGCAGAAACTCACTCTTTTTTTTTTAAACCAGTTTTTTGATAAATTGAAAGCTTCCCTCAAACTTTGGTGAATTTGAGATAATTAGTTTACTGTCTGGTCCTCCTTAAAGCCGGCTCCACACACAGTCTTTGGAAACGAAGCAGCTGTTTGCAAGAAAATTGATTTACAAATCTGACAAAATGTCTGATCACAAGAATTTTATCCATTGGGTTCAATAACATTCAGAAACATCTTTTTATATTATTCCATCCATTCATTTGTATTTAGAGACTAATGGAAGTCTGAAAGATGAACTCAGGGCAACATGCTTCACATCCATGTATCAGGTAGCCAGTTATTGATGCATCTTCCATTATGCGTGGAGTCTTTTCAAATGGCCACACTTGAAAAGCCTGTTCGCTGTGGTTGCCCCACCATTAGTGTTAAATTTACCACAAATTTAGCTAAAAATCCAGCACAGCTGCCCAGTCATGGTTAGATTGCATTAAAATGTCGGACTGCCAATTTCCAATATCTCCAGCAAATGTTTGAGAGAGCTGAGAAAGCAGGGGGTGAGTGGGAGTCCGTCACAGTGTTACACGTGGCTTAGATTGGCTGTAAAGTGCTGCTAAGGGGCTGGAAGCAAAAAGATGTCGAAGTCTGTTACATTCCCATCTCTCTGTGGTACACCTACAGTGCTAATGCAGTGTGAGGAACTGTAACATTATAAATACACGTTAGGCAGAAGTGAAGACGCGTGCCCTGGATATGAATTAGTCACGTGGTGAAACCAGATGTTCAGACATTTTCTTTAAGGTTTGAGGTGGACGGAGGAATCTGCAGGATTACTGCGGTGATGAAATGCCTCGGTTTGTAAATGAAGGATCTCATTATGATTGCATTGGCTGTTAAAGCTTCACAGTAACAGGCAGGCAGCGTTCGGGTCCTACATCCCACTCCTGGACACGGGGAAGTCAACATCAACAGTTCTTGGCTCCAACTGTAAAAATGTTCCAGAGTTCAGCTGAAAGCTGTCTTACAGACACTCAGACTGCCTGACGCTCGGCTGCTTTGAAACACTGATGAGCACAAACATAGTTTCTGTCCAGCTGGTGTCCTCGATTTCCTAAAGCCGGCTCGTCCTCCTAACAAGGCCGAAACAGTTTGGTCCGAGTCAGGATTTGTTTATCCAGCATCACCGCGGGCACACCGGGTTGTTTACTTGAAATCTTTCTCTCCCACCTGGGAAAATGGATGCTCCTCGTTAGGTTCCTGTCTAAGAATAGCAAACCAAAGTTAGCAGATGGTCTCGCAGAGATCACGCTGCACTAACAACAGGTGACAGTGGGCGCTCTGTAAATGCTTCCTCTGCCAGAGCCGAGCAGTTTTACACTTAATTAAAGACTCATTTCCCCAGAATTTCAAAAGTAGGAACTTTCTTTGGTTCCTTCTAATCAGCGGAATAAAACGAATCGACAGTTGATCAACAGATTTTAATCCCTGAGCACTGAATTCACGACCAATGATGGTGATAACCGTGATGTAGAGTGGGCTTTGGGGCAGTTTCATGATAAAAACTGTCAGGAATGAAATGATGCATTAAAACAAAGTGCAGGCAGCGCAGACCTCCATGTGGAGCTGAACCAGGGACATCACGGGTGTTCGTCCGTTCCACCTCACAGGTCCAGAGCACTACAGGAAGTGGAATATTGATTGATTGGACCATACTGAGCATGCAGAGCTATAGAAGGAAGTTAACGATCTTCCAGAAGATATTAGAGAGTTTGTGGAAGTTCTTTTTATTTGCATGTGTTGAATTCCCAACTGCAGGTTTACGTACAGAAAGGCAGGAAAAACACACGGTTTGTGCAGCAGGCCCGATACTTTAACCACTGATGATAATACTGCAGTATTTGAGCCTTCGTGTGGTAGATCTGAGCCGTGTTAAATGTGCTTTTAAGTGCATAAGCTGAGTTTTCTCCCAAACACTGTCTGAAGCCTGGTCTCCTCTAGTTTACAGCAGACTCATTTCTCTAAATTACCTTCTTTTCTGAGCACTTTACACAAGAAAATAGGGAGACACGGGCCAGGATGAGTCTGCTGAGTGCACTTTTCTACTTCATGACAACATAAACTCCCACACAGGAGCACACAAACAGGTAATTTACTCCGCCTCGTTCCCGTTACACAGCAGAATCCCTTGAAACGTTGTTGCACGTGCCCTTGAGATTCGACTGTTTGTAAGAGTTCCTGTAAATCATAAACCGTCAGACAGCAGACGATTTTTCTGAAACAAAAGAAACGTCGGAAGAGACAGACCGCTCAGTCTCTCTAATCCCCAGACCCGAGCAATCAGCCCGTTACACGAGGCCATCACCTCCAACACGAGCCAGGACTTCGTGTTTGAGTGGCTCAGATACTCGGGGGGGCTGTTTGGAGGTGAGACACAGCAATCAGAGAGGGACCCTCCTGATGAGCCACCGAGACGCCACAGCAGCTCAGTAATAGTCGGCGCAATTGGTGACAGTTAGCCCAGACAGGAAACGGTCACAGAGGGGTGCTCTCACACACACACACACACACACACACACACACACACACACACACACACACACACGTTCTTACAGCCACTGAATCCAGGAAGAACAGACTGGAGGTTTTTTTTATGTTGTTTTTAAAGGTTACAGAGAAGCAATACTTACCTGTGTGGCAATTCTGTCACTGCAGTGCAATTTTGAATTTGATAACCACGTTTCATATCTAAAAATTCAATACTACAACAATATCAGAGCCAACAAGGAGAATCTCTGGAGGAATATATAAACATCAGCTGTCCCGCACGACTGTGGAGCATCTGTTTCACAGCGGTTTATTTCCTGAGGTGTCTGAGACAGTTTGTGTGTACAGGTCTGAAAGCATGATGTCAAATACCTGGAATTAGCTTTCGTTTTTACCTCACGCCAAACAAACATCATTCTGCATCACGCCTGCAGATGTTTATCACCGAGGTTTAGGATCTGATTTGTGTGTTCGGATGTGAGGAGAGGTGCAGAAATGCTGTCTCACAGCATAAGCATTCCTTGGATTTAGCGTGTACTCTTTTCACACATTATCTCAGGAAAAATGTTGGCGATCAGGTCGGGACGCCGTCTGAAATTGCCCCTTGTCACATGTAGCGCGCAGCGGGAGGCAGCCTGGGTCAGATGCGCTCTCACCTTCAGAAATATGGTTTGGATTAGGCGAGGGTGCTGGCTGGATAGAATATGGGGGAGGCAGGAAACGGGACAAAGAGTTACTCGCTGTGAGTGCTGCGGGCTCACTCAGGCATCATGCAGAGTTTACACTCGAGAGCTGGCAAGTCCAAGACAACTCGATGTCCAATTTGGCTACATTTGAAATTTGCAGAGGCTTTTCTGGCTTATTTGGTTTTGTCAGATTCCTTCCTGCTAATTCTGGAAATGGATTGGATGTTATAACACAAGTTTACTGAAGTAAAACTTCATGCAGAATTATTTCCAAGAAGAATTAATTTTCTAGTAGAATTAAGGCGCAAAAACAATCTCACCTGAATTTTTTTTTTTAAATATATGAACTCTAATAAGGGCGACCCAGAGTGTGCTGTTAAATTCAAGCTTCTCCCAGTGCCACACCAAAAGCTCCATGTGATGCATTATTAAACAGTGGCCTACCTGTCGTGTAGCACTTCAAACACATTACCCCTCAGTAGTGCAGTCTTTCTTCCTTAATGTTCACCAGACTGTGCTGCTCTCTCTGAACCCTCCGTATCTGAGGAAGAACAAAAGCAGGCAGACGCGTCTAAGGCAGAGCTGAGGTCAGTCCTCGTGTAGGCTGCAATAACTGAACATTTTTATTGATTAGAAGTTTACCCGTATTAGAGACGTGTCTGCACGGGGATAAGTCATATAAAGGATGCTTTAACACCCTCAGATGTGTAGTTGGGTTATAAATGGGCTTCTGCAGGAGGTATTTTCACGCTCCAACAGGCGCAGTCTGTTGTAAGTACTGCAGGGAGACAAGCCTGCCTGTTTCCCTGACAGATCTGTTTAAACACAACCATAGAGGACATCAGTTATGCCTCAAATCTCTAAACTTACTGAGCATAAAGAGAGAGGCTGGATTGAGCCCTAACAGCAGATGCAGGCTGACCCTTGCTTGTTTAATTCTTCAAGGTGATGCCAAAGCCGACGACACGGCCAATAAGGAGGCAGGAGAGGAGAAACCAGAAGAGGACAACGACTATCACCGCAGTGATGAGCAGGTAGGACGCTAACTCGTGCTCCTCATTCCCCTCCGATCTTCGGGATATCGGCCTCCTTTCCAGCAACATTTTCCCTGTGAAAACTGTCTGAGGATAATTCAGGGACACCGTGGAGGCCACAGCACAGGAAAAACAAACAGAATCGTGTCCTAGCATGGAGACAGATCTGAGAAACTGTCAGCTTTTTTAGATGCACGGAAAACAACCCATGTGGTCATTGTGTTCTGTATTTTGCACAGAAGTCCACGAGGCAGCAAAGTATTTTATTTATTTATTTTTGCGGGGTACTGGAAGTGAACTGGGTAAAATAATTACGGGTTACAAAGCATTCTGTCAGGAACAAAAGCACCAAGGAATAAAAAATACTGTTTGTGATAATTATTGGTACAATTGCCTTAAAAGCCTGAACATCAATTATTGCCTTTATAAAAGTGGCCCCTTGTGGTTTAGCAGGCGGTTTCACAATTACTGGGTTCTTTTGTCTTTCGGCTGTTTGATTTGCACAGAGCAGCGCCGACGCCGCGCCGCTGCTACCCGCCGAACATGTTTAAATGGAAATGGGCTTTTCTTGACTCCATTTGTATTCTGCTGCATTCTTAAGCCCTGCAAAATGACATTAATAATGCAGCGAGAGTGGAGTGATTGTTGTTGCCGGACGGACACCATCTGGAAAATAAAACTTCCTGCCTGAAAATAGATTTAGCTGTTGTTTTTCAAAAGAATTTGATTCATATTAAAAAAAAAAAAAAGAAAGAAAAGAAACCAAACCAACCGCTTCTTTGCTGCCATGTGGGAAAGACAGGCCGGCCTGATGAGGGTGAAGCTCTTGGCCTTTGGATGCTCAGCAGCAGCGCAGAACGCACTCAGAATAGCTAATACGGCGCGCTGCGTGAGCTGAATGCAGCGATGGCGCAGGAAGGGTGAGGACACAGGAATGTGATGCAGGGGGTGATCGTAAATATGAATTGTCTGGATTTGAAGCATCATGTGAAGGTGATGGAAAATTTGCGGCTCATCAGAACATGCAGAAGGGAAATGGTCGAAATAGGAAGATGATGGTGCGCGCTCTTAAAAGTAGGAAGCTTTTAGATGAGAAGGGACAAAAATCCAGCCTTCGTTTCAGGAAGCTTGCTGCACTGATAAGAAGGGCTGCCGACGCAGATGTGATGTGGCAGAAATCATAATGCAGAGTGTCATCCAGCAGTGCTTTGACCAGTCGGATAAACGCGAGCACACGCTGCTGGCTGAACACATTATAACAGGACACCAATGCTGTGTATCTTATAATCTCATAATCAGCTGTTTGGAACTACAGGTAATACTCTGCAACAGTGCCTAATCCTGCTCATCTCAGTGTCAAAAATGTTGGGATGCTGTGCAAAATGTAAATAAAGTAGAATGCAGTAATTTGCAAATCTCACAAACCCATATTTTTTATTCACGATAGAACATCAAATGTTTAAACTGAGAAACACCATTCAAAGAAAAAGATGAGTTCGTCTGAATTTGATGGCAGCGGCACATCTCAAAAACGTTGGTCCGTGTTTAGCACCGTGCAGCATTTGCTCTTTTAAGCAGTCACCTGGAGCTGAGGACAGCAGCCGCTGCTCGTCTGGTCGAGCAGTCGAGCTGCTCAGCACTCCCTTCTTTTCATGATGCACCAAATTGAAACTTGGAGAAAGTGCGACGCAAACTGGAAACGAAGAATGTTTTCTTTCAAAGTAAAAGTCGAACTATTACGAGTGTCGGTACCTTCCGTGCAAACTGCTGGGGACTGCGGCAACCTGCAAGCGACCAAAGCAACCACACAGAGGGTTTCGGTGCAGCATCATAGACCTCTTCTCAACCAATCCCCCCTTGAGACTACCAGCTACCAGTTGGGGAATATACTTTTTTCCGTTGTGACCAGGCCTGTGTGACTGGGGCCTTAGTCTGCTGTGGGGTTCAGATTTGCAGGACTGATCAATGGATCATCACAATATATAACCCCTGATATAAAGGGCTCAAACATGTGGAGCAACCCCCTTTTGATAAGGGATGGCATGGCTCTGTTTTGGGGCCTTTCTGCCCTCTCACTCGTGGAGAGCAGTGGCAGGACCCCAACATGGAACAGAGCAGGCATCAAAGAAAACTGAAGAGACACTGAATCAGTCGGGAACAGGAGGAGCTGGAGTAGAGGCGGGTTGCAAAGCTGCTTGCAGATGCACAGCAACTGAGTAGGATAAAACGACTTGAATAGTGAGATCCCTTCTCGCTGTGATAGATTGTGAGCCAGATGAGCTATTACGTCACCGACCGTGGTTTTACGAACTGATTTATAGAAAATGTTTTAAATTGCAGTATTGTGTGATCCTGCTGGATTATATAAGCCCTGAGTTCGAGTGTTTGCTGTTTTACAATTGAATGAAAGTGAGTGTAAGCAAAGAGTCAGCTGAAAACACTCGAGTCCAGACTGAAGAGCGGAGGATGCCATAATAAGAGAGGAAGAGGAGACAAGATTGGAAAATGCAAAACAGGAAGTGAAAGCAGCTGTTTCAGTTGGGGAGAATGACGACGAAGAGCAATATTCTCCCAGAAATCGATCGCCCCCTCACCACTGAGATGTAACGACCGGCAGGCAAACGAGCGTGCATGGCCGACTTCCAGGACGCTTCCCCGCCGCCTCCTGGACGACCTTTCAGAGTGTAACCTTGGGGTGTTGGTAGGCGAGAAAGAAACTTCCACAAGCTCATCAAAAAGGGGAAAAATAAAGAAGTGGGATAAAAGCTGCAATTAATCAGAGCAACCTACTTTTTCAGCAAAAGCATGAAGCACATTTGAGGTTAATCTCTCCAGACGAGGTATAAAGTCTCGGATGGGGTCACCTTCAGGCTGTTATCAAATTTTGATAAGATCTCCTTGGGGTGAGACAGATTGTGTAATTTAATAAACTCCAGCTATTTTGGGTTTAAAGAGTCTACTCTTGGAGAAATTTGAGAGAGCAGCTTTGCTCTGAATTATTTATTAAAGTCTCCAACCGTAATTTATCAGAGATCCAAATTCAAAACCCACGCGGTCAAACGTTTCCTCCACACAGAACGGACAGAGATCAGCGCTCCGTAACCGCTCCGGACTCGGTAACACGGTGTAACGCCTTCTCTCCGTGACTCCAGAAGCCCGGCGGGATATTTTCTGGATATGCTGCTCTGTTGCATCATCACATCTGCGTGTTTAGCTGAAGCGGGAGTCCTCGGCTCCGCGAGCACGTCACTGATCTATTTAATGTAATGAACCGCCTCGCAGCCTGCTATCAAGCTGCTGTGGAGTCCAGATCACTGCTAAGGGTTTTATTTCACATTATCAGCCTCCCTCATTGCCACACCACTGGCAGTGAGGGAGGCTGATATATTATGAATCTGGTTTTTTGCTTATTGAAGGGCAGCTGTGCACTGAAGCGCTGCCAGTGTTTATTTGAGAGCAGAGATGATTTCCAAGTTTAAACAGAAACCAGGGTAGTGTTAGCTCTTCCTGTCTCAAAAGAGGAAGATAAAAGGAGAGAAGAACACCCACAAATGAAGAAATGCATGTGTGGGGCCGGAGCCCTGTGGCAGTGACGCGTTCTGAATCCCGCAAACCATCCTGTGCAAAAAACCACCTACCGTGTAACCTCGGGCGGGGGCAAGAAAATGGGCCAATGGCGCTGACGTCGGTCACATGGTTCAGTGAGACGTTGTTAGGAAATCAGCTCGAGCTTCAGGTTGAATTTCTTTGAGGAAGCGGGTGAAACAGGCTGTAGATCCACCTGAAGTTTCAGGTCTTCAGGTTGTTAACACATGCCGTTCGTACTCCGCTGTATGCCATCAGCACAGATAGCTGTCTGTCTGTCCGTCCGTCCATTTTCTTCCGGTTGCGGGGGCAACCACCTCCCTGCAGCTTTCCCGAGGGGAAACACCGAGGCGTTCCCAGGCCAGCCGTTAGATATAATCTCTCCAGCGTATCCTGGGTCGATCCCGGGGCCTTCCACTCACCTCATCCAAGAGGCACCCAGGAGGCATCATAGTCAGATGCCCCTTTAGATGTGGAGGAGCAGCAGCTCTCCTCTGAGCCCTCTTGGATGACTGCAGTCTTCTCCCTCTCTCTAAGTAAGAATAAAAATAATGAAAGAGGGCTAGAGACAAATGAAATGTAGTGCTCCTCACTCATCCTGGCTGAGGGGCAGTTACAGAGTGAGTGATCTGATTGTTTGTATAGGCTCCTTTCACACAGCCTGTTCAAAGTGGGGCTGTTACACCTTCATAACGCGTCTGTGAGAAAGGTGCAGAGCTAAATCAGCCAGGGATACTCTGAAGTTAGGTGGCTAAATACACACAGCACTGAATGGCTGGTGCTACCTCTACTACTCTGACCAAATGTTGGGGTTGCTGTTCTTGAAAAGGAACTTGGGTTCCCTCATGGTTTAGTTATGGATGAGAATCCAAACATTCATACTGCCTAAAACCTTTGCACTTACATATATTTGAAAAATCTCCACATTGTGTAGCCCTTTAACGTGCAGCAAACAGTGTTGTAAGATGATAGAGTTGAACCTGTAACCACCCTTCAGTGGATGCAGACTTTAAATCCTCATCACCGTTTCTCCTAACAGGTCAGCATCTGCTTGGAGTGCAACAGCAGCAAGCTTCGCGGTCTGAAGCGCAAGTGGATCCGCTGTTCGGCACAAGCCACGGTCCTTCACCTCAAGAAGTTCATCGCCAAAAAGCTTAACCTGACATCATTTAACGAGGTACGGATAATATCGCGCTCCACCAGCCCGGGAAACACCGTGATGACAGGGAAATGAGGCTGTCACAAGCTAAATGTAGTTTTAGCGTAAAATTAACTGTCGCTCTCTGTGCTGGTTATATCCATGTTGATAACCTTTAAAGTCAGCACCACTCAGGTCCTTTGATGGCTCAAAGTTAGACTTAAGCTGCGTATTTGAAGCTTTTCATTGGCCTTATTTAAAAAAAGGAAAAAACCAGAAGGCATATTTGAGTGGATCCATGAACTGGACTCTGCTAATGAACTTATTTTGAACTCTGACTCATGCTAATCCTCATTTATCTCATACTGAGCCTCAGTAAATCCCTTAAGGTCATCCTTTGTCTTTAAACCAAACTTTATTGTGATTGGTTGCCCCTCTCAAACAGAAAGTTTGAACAGCAAGTGGGCGGGGCTTCTGTGCCCAAATACATTAAGAATATTCTGTCTCTGGAGGGAAACTGAGAATCCCAAACACCACAAAACCCTGGCACCGTGATACTTCCTGACTCCAAAAAGCTTTACGATGAATTCTACACTAGTTTGTGATTAAAAATTGAGATTGTGGATTACTGCCTCCATTCATCTTAATTCCTGTTCTTACAAAAACATTGTTTCTTTTTCCAAAAATGGATTTGTAGCAAATTGGAACAAATCTTACTTCTTGGCGTTTGTGTTAAGTTGTCGGAGCACCAGCTGGCCCGTGTGGGCCCCGTGTATCCGAAAGTTAATTGCAAGAAATTGCATAAAAGGTCACTTTATTATAATTCTTCTGCACTGACTCATACAATGCCTTTTGTGTTTGTTATATTTAGCAGGAAACAAGCCCATATGCGATCTAATTTTTCTATTAATTATCTTTACCGCCCTGTTATGAGCGGCGGGGGGTTGTGGGGTGGGGAGTGGGCGATAATTTGACAGATGGATTTTTAGATTGCTGTGAATAATCATCAGTCGCCTCCTTGTCGTCTATTTTTCTGTTTTCTGCCTTTTACTTTTTTACTGGCTGTCACAGAGATGAGTGGGTAGGCTCCATCATATCGTCGGCCTCCATAACGCAGCTCTGGTGAGGCGGATGCTCTCCCAGCCAGCCATTGTTGTCCCATCTACTGACTATCAAGAGATGTTTGAAACGATTTCTGCTTTCAGCTGAGCGCGGAGCTTTGTCAGGCAACAGTAAACCAGTTACTCATTGATCATGTTTGTAAACCGTGGCCACGTCACCCATCCGAGGGGCTCTGCAGGAAGTGGTTCTGTCGGGTAAAATAAGGAGAGAAGGAATGCCCAAAATTGAGGAAAATTTAGGATCGCTTCCTGGATTCAAAGAGGATTGGTCAGCAGATATAAAGACTGTCTTTAAAATCATTTTATTCTTATTAAGTGATGGTAAACACTCCACATGAATGAAGACATGTTTATTAGCATTTAAAATGTCTTTCAGTTCAGGTTTATTTATAACACCAGTTCACAACAACAGTCACCTCAAGGTGTTTATATTGTAAATATTAGAATAGAAAAACCCATTAATCAGACAATCCCATATGAGTAAGCAGCACCTGGTAACTGTGGAGAGGAAGAACTCGCTTAAACAGGAAGAGGACTGACGGTGGGGAATGAGGGGAAAGCGAAGAGGAAGGACCGGAGCATAAAGAGACAAAGATAAATGATACGCATTGGAGAGAGTAGGCAAAACATAATGATATGCATTAGTGGCTTATAAGTGCATGGAGGGTAAAAAGAGGTGAGTGGAGAAGAAATACTCAGGGCCTCATGGGAAGGCCCCCCCCCGAGGCTATAGCAGCACAACTAAAGGATGAAGCTGGTTCCACAGAGAGGAGCCTGACAGCTGAAGGCTCTGCCTCCTGTTATGCCTTCAAGAACTCGAGGAAACGAGTAAGCTTGCAGTCTCAAGTGATGAGTACTCTGGGGGTCTTGAAGATATGATGGAGCCTGATTGGAGAAGGATTGGTTTAACGGGACCTGATGAATAGAAGCTGATATGGGAGAAATATGACGCTCTCTCTCGTCCCTGTTTGTGCTCTCTGTGGCTTTTCAGGGAGCTTTTAGAGCAGCCTGATGATAAGGAATCACAGTAGTTCAACCCTTTTAAGTAGCAATGAACGGGCACGTTTTCCAGCATCAGTGATTCATTTAGTTTAAAACCTCAAAGAACAAAATACAAACTGAGTGTAACTGTAGATGTGGATGCATCATCTTGAAAACCACGTCTCATTTTCTGATTTCATCATGATCATTGTGTGGACGTCTTATAAACAGTGCAGTCAGACAGTTAGCTGCACGAGTCTCACATGGGCTCAATGGGACATCACGTGATATTTGGGAGCTCAGGTGCACCTTGGTCAGGTGACGTCCAGCAAAGGTTGGAGTCGGGCACAGCTTAGATTTGTCTGCAGTGTTTTATGATGCTATACCTTGGAAAGTACCCCTGGAGGTTCCTCTGAGACATCACAGAATAAACTGTTTCTTCAGTGCTTTAAGGGATAACAAGCATCTCAAAAGCTGCACAACTTTCCTGAATCATTTTCATTTAGATTGATTTCTCCAGCTCTTCCCCTGAATTTCATTCTCCAATCACAGACCTGGACAGTTTGCACCACTCTCAGCCTCAAAGTGTCCTCTCAGTGAGAGCCAGCAGGTGGCGCTGTGTAGTGTCCCTCCCCAGCCTTCCCTCCTCCCTCTGTGCCTCTCAGTATTGATTGACAGATGCAGATGCGAGGAGCTGCTCAGCAGAATATCAATGCCGGCTTCACGGGGGAGCGGTACATTTGGCGACCGGCTCCGTGTTTGGTATTGAACTTCTGGATTCTGCTGTGGGAGCCGGGGGCCACTCCATGCCCCCCCAATCCAGCTGCAGCTCCAGTAAACACTGATGTTAGAACAGGGAGAGAGGGGAAAAATAGAGGGCTGCTTCCTCCACACACTAAACAGAATGCAGCAGAGACCCTGCCATATTAAAGTCATGTTAACCCCTCACACGTGCATCAGGTCAGATGTCCGTGCAGTAATTTGTTTCTCTGTTTCTTTCTCAGCTGGACATTTTATGCAACGAGAAATCTTGGGGAAGGACCACACTTTGAATTTGTTGTTGTTACAAGATGGAGATTTAAGGTAAAACATAATGAAGTCCACAGCAGCAAACTTGGCTTGGGCCGAAGCTTCGGCCCGATATGATTTCATTATTAAACACAGTTCAAGTGCTGCAGGCCTTCATGCAGTAATATAAGCCCAGGAAATGGATTTGTGTGTCCAACTGAGTTGAATTGATTTTATTGAAATCTTTTAGGTATACGGGCACTCTAACCAACTGTGAGCCTGCTATGGATCCAAATTCAGACATAAGCAGAGAAGGGACAGTTTATATTATATATAAATTTTATGAGTGTTAAATGGATAGCTAGCTAATGGGTTAGTTTTGTGAGTTAGTTTGAAAACTAACAAAAAGAATTTTGTAATATTTTAGTCTGAAAAGAAAAAAGAAAAAAACCTGCAAAATGGTCGAAATGCACATTAATGGCAACATGCATAAAAAGGCTAAAGACCCCAGCAAGCTGTCACCATCCTGACTGTCTCAAACTCCTGGCCCCGCCCCTTACTTCCGGTCCGCGATTTGATGTAAAAAATAAGATAGTTTGGTGCCCTTTAAGTTACTTTTTTAACATTTCGCTAACTCCCTCTTATTTGGAGGGGAAAGCGAAATGTCGAAAAAGTCACTTAAAAGGCCAAATTGTCTTATTTTTGACATCAAATCGTGGACCGGAAGTAGGGGGCGGGGCCGGGAGTTTGAAACTGTTTCGGCTAAAATTGGACCCCCCCCCCCCAATATTCTGATGCATTTCCTGTTCACACTTTATCTGAACTGCTATGGTTAGATTTTGACTTCACTTCTTGATAATGAGACACATTGTGTCCTGAAGTCAGTGTCCCCACATTCAAAGACAGAGACATGGACATGAATCCCACCCCCAAAATCTGCAGCCCAACATGCTAATGTCATGAACCCCGGTTGGCACTGTCCCTCCTAGACGAACCTAAACTGCACCCACTTGAACATCATCAGGTTCATATTTCCAAAGCCAAGCATGCTCAGGTGCAGTTAATAAGCTGATTATGAATGATTTATGACGCTGTTTCAGAAGCTCCACCTTGTGTTTCTGCTTGCTCCTCGTAGAAATCCCCCCTCCTGCTCCATTACAGACCCAAGATGGATCTGCTGTAGCTGCGATGGACACAGCGCGGTTTAATTTTTCTTTCCGGCCCAGTGGCCGCGGACTGTGCCGAAACCTTTTAATTTATGCAAAGACGATCAACCAACACCAAGCAAAACACCCGACGGTAAAAGTCAACACAAGCCAGCAAATCTCCATCTAACGGGGACGGAAAGTGGGACAAATCCAACAGGAACTGACCGCCTCTCCAGCACAGACACTGCAGCACTGGCGCGTGTTTTTAGAAACTAAAACAAACTTTTTTTTTTTTTTTGTCTGCTACATCCTACATATGTGAACGAAAAAATTAAAAAAAAAAATGGAGATAAAGCATATATTTATACTTTTGTACAGAAGAGACACACGGAACCAAGACACTACTGGTGCTCTGTTTACACGCAAACAAGATGTCGGGAATCACGTGACCGTCTTTTCGATCTCCACGCGGAGGTCACCCTCCTGAGGTGACGACTGAGCGGAGAACAGGATTTTTTAAAAAATATCACAAAGGTGTTTTGTTCTTTTCACACCACACTCGACGCGTCTTGGGAGCACAGAAAGTATATGGAAAAATTTATATAAACAGGCATCAATTTTAAGCTGTTTATCAAGTTTGATTTTTGTTCTCCATTTTGTTGGCTTGTCTATTTTGCTATTGGGTTCTCAATTGTCAATTGTGAATAGGCTAATTTTTTTGTGTAGTTATTTAGTTCTATATACCAATATTGTACATAAAATGTCATTACAGAGAGAGATTGAAGAGAGACTTTAGACTGTTAAAAAAAAGAGTGGATCCCAGAAGTGCTATCTATATGTTGGCAATAAGTGTCCAGAGGTGATAAATTAGGATTTTAATGACAGACTCACTATCAGTATCAAATTATATAAATACATCTTTATGCTGTCTGAGAAAGACACAAAACACTATATCAAATCCTCTGCCATGTATGTGTATGTGGGGTCTAAACGTGTGACTGTGCTCTGATAGACAAACTTTTAGGGGCCGATAAGGAGAAAGCTTCATCCCGACCTCATCCTCCTCATCTCACCTGCCTTCAGTGGAACACTTTTTTTTTTTTTAAATTTTCAGTGATATTAACATTAACAGGAACGTTACATGAAACACGTTTTTTTCTTTCGTTTAGTTTCCGGTAGCCACCGTGCAGTCCTTAATATCCGTCCTTGTGTGTCTGCGGTCTTCGAGCGGCGGCAGCACCGGGCAGGTGAACGCTGACACGTGTTTGGCTGTAGGTGTTACACCGGTACATTTCCTCCAGCTCCATTTTACTGCACAGCTACCGAAGCTGCAGGGGAAATGTAGAACTACGCACAGCTGCTTCGTCTTAACAGCTTCGAGGACAGTCTTATTTTGTCTGGGTGTGGACACCAGAAGTGAAGCGACGTTTATTATACACTGCAAAGCTCGTCTCTTCAGATGGATTCAAACATCACAGATGGGCCAGTTCTGCAAACACGAGTGCGGGTTACTGATATCACTGTTCTGCATTTCTGGGTTATACTTCAGTTAGTTCTCACTGCCAGCTGGAGAGCAAAGGTGCACAGTGTTTAAAAAGAATCAATATAACAGCATTTCTGAAAGTTAAGTGAATATTTTTAGGTTTGTAATCACAAAAAAGAAAAATCTGTATGAAACTTGGATTTTTTTTTCCTTTTTTTTTTTGCAGAGTAGCCAGTGTTCAATATTGTTGACTTAAGACAATTTTCTGAGTCTTTTTGAAAGAAATATCTTGCAAATTCAGGTTTCTCAGCGAGGGGGCTGAGGTTTTTTGAACATTTTGATAATGAAATGACTACTGTTTGGTCATTTGGTGCTTATAAATGTGTTTCTGATCTTGAGGAGGATTGTTCCTCATGCGGGAACGTGCTGTTCTTAACTTTGTGACGCAGCAAACTGATGTTCTGTCAAAACTGGCAAAATGTCTTAACCCTGAAAATCCCGAACCCAACCGTCTCTGACCACAACTGGATCCCTGAGCAGCATGTCAGACCTCAAGTAGTGTTACCTCACCGACGTCTCTTATTAGTAATTAAATGGCAATTTCCGTTTTGCGTTGCATCGCCCCACAACAATCTTTTTGTCTGTACGTTCATGTGCGGGGTTCCTATGCATCTTTAGATCTCCAGAGCCTGGAGGAAGATGATTTGAAATTGGCCGACAAAGCGATGTGTAGGGACTCTGCCACGTTAGGACCTATGACGTGTTTTTCATGCATTATAGCCTACAGGTCTGTACAAAACCAGCTCTACCAAAACTCCTGCATGCTTCATTCATGTGCTAACCTTTGTTTCAAGGACCTCAGTTCAGCTCCCCTCTGCAAGGTGTTCATTGTTTTTGGTTTTTATGGTAAATGGTGGTGAAATTGCAGTTGGTCTGTCCAGTTTGGGATGGCATTGGTCGGCTCCACGTTTTTCCCTTTCCGCCTTCCTTTTTAGTTTTGTTTAAATTTCTATAATCTTTTTGAATGTCGTGGTTGGACTCGTGCAACATTAAATTTGCATGCATAGAATTGGATCTACTGTGATTAAAAACCAAAAACAGTGAGCCTCGCCATCTTGTCAGCTCGTGGAAGAGTGTCGTGTTTGTACTAATCCCTGCAGACGGAGTGTAATATCTGTGTGATATTATGTCTTTGTAAGTGCAGACTTGGTGTTTTAAAGGCTTATACTGATTATTTCATAGTAATCGGACAAGTGTCGAGTACGTGTCCTAGAGCTGTCAGACACCGAGGTCCGTGTAAAGTGATCCGGTTTGCAACCCCGGATCGTGATCGTGCTTTCTGCCGTTCGGTCTTCGGCTCATCCAGAGTTCCTGTCGCGTTTGGGTGTCACTGATTAAATCTCTTTACTGTACTTCAGCCTTTTCAGGTGTTTGAGCTGTAAAACATCCAACAAGGTGCTACTGTACTTATGACTACAGACAGAAAATGTATAATGCAGAACGCTGCTCTGAAAACGCCCTTTTGTTTCTCGTTGTGTTCACTTTACACCTTCAACTGTTCCCTTTTTATTTTACTTTGGTCATTAATGGGATTATTTTGGGTCATCTTTTGGCAAATGTTTCATCCTGAATCATCTCTAATGCCTCGAGCCGTTGACCTTGGATGAAACCTTCTGGATTTGTTGTTTGTGTGTTGGAAAGAAGACTGGAAAAAGCTGTTGGTAGATTTTTGGTGCAAAAAGATTTTAAGAAGGAAATTTAATGAGCCCAGATAGAACAATTTAAAGGGGATTTAGTAAAGCATCGCTAACGACATTTAACCTTTTAATTTTCCTTTAACACAGTTTAATAATCATGGGGCAACTTTAGTTTTCTTTCCCCGGTCCTTTTTGTCCAGTGTAGTTCTACGGACCCGGCGACCCGACGGACAGGGCGGGGTCTTCGCCGCAGGGACGGACGGTCGGGCCGTGTCTCTGCCGCCGGTGCTCTCTATGGTGCTAACAACTCCTCGCTTCAACCTTCAGAGACAGAAGGAACTGTGCTGCGTAGCGCTCGCTCTCCTGCCGCCGTTTCCCCACGCTCTCCCCGTACCTGCTCGAGTCCACGGGTGTCGTGCTGAGCAGATGATGACGGTGCTTTTTCTTTAGGAGTGGGTTTCCCTGCTCGCCTGGGCTCACTTTGGAAGGGAAACAGAGGGAATTTTAAATAAGTCATAGACTGTGACGGGGCTGATGCTGTGAAAAATAAAAGGAAAGTGGTGAGAAATTGGGTGCGCTAGCTGCAATTTTGTGCCTCAAAGAGAAACACTTATTACAGGCCTCGCCGGTGAGATGTTTGCGCCTCTGAGTTGAGTCTCACTCCCAATTTCTGGCAGATAATTGGCTCTGAAAGTCCACAACATACATGAATTTAAAGCTGGTTGTGTTTTCATCTTCAGCTTTCTCTTGGGAGATTCGACCTTCTTGCCACCGGTGTCTAGATGCCGCTGCTGCATCTTCCACCTCCCCGTGGACCAGGACGGATCGATGTTCACCTTTTTAAATCGTGGCTCACGTTGAGACGCGAGTGCCGCTGTGCTCCACATGCAGACTACGAGGCTTACAGGAGGCCCGACTCTGCCTGGCAGCAGATGGTGTTGGTATCTGCTCTAAAGGTCTCTGGCCGTGATGCGTTAGACCTTCTCATCTCTGCTTCGACCTTCATCTCCTGCTGGGATTTTGCTGAATCTTGGCAGAAGTTTAGCAGCTTCACGTGGCCCGTCAGTGGGAGCAGAGTTAGTTTGCTCCACCAGCTCGACGGGAAGATGAGTAAACAGTTTATTCAGGCTGCTTTGAACAGTTTTCTGAGCTTGGAAACTTTCTCTTCGGCTGCAGTCGCATTCATTTCAGCTTTCATTTCAGGCTTGTTGGCAGCAGAATTATTTCTGGCAACTTCAAATGGCTCTCCTCTGTTTACTCCACTGTAATAAGCGTCCACTCTGGGAGTCTGCTAGCTTTCTTTGTTACTCGGCTCTCTTTCTCCCTCGTTGGAGTTCTCTTTACAGCTCAGTAATCTCACAGGCTGGCTTTGTGTGCGACAGAGACGGAGACCTCGCTCACGGCCTCACGAGCTGATTTGGTTTGGCCGGGGTGGCGCCGTGCCACGGCCGCCGGCTCTAAAAGGCTCTGCAGAGCGCGGCCCTCGAGTGTGCAGCGTCACGTTGCTGCAGGTGGTGCAGTTTGAAGAGCAAATGTCTGCTTAAATTATGGATCGTTTGGTCGCTTTGGGAGATCATTCCCTTCTGATCGGGACGTCAGAGTCTCGTTTTCAAAGACGTGGCAGCTGCAGACGACTTCCCGTGTGTCCAGGTGCTGCATTGAAACCGTCATTCCCCGATGTTACCAACAAATCTGCCCAGTTTTGTATAAATATTTATTTATGCTGAAAATGTGACCTCTGCGGTAGTTTTTCTTAACAAGCGTCTGGGGTTTATTCACTGTTCCTCTTCTTTGTGAAACCAACCAGACTCATGCAGAAAGTGGCCTAAATTATGACTTTGCTATTGAATTTCCCCTTTCTTTGGTATTCAAGTGTGTTGATGTCGTCGGAAAGGCATCGATCATACATATTAGGTCAAGTTTAAAAAAAAAAAAAAAAAAAAGACAAAAGTGTGAATTTGGCAAGGAAAATGTGCAATATACGGTTCCCAGATGGTTCCAGGTTTCAGCCCTTTTTTTTTTTTCTTCAATATTTTCAAATGATTTTCTTTTTCCAGTCAGGTCCTCAGGTCACTAAATGCCTTCTGGTCCTGAGGGTGACCAGAGAATCTCAGAACATACACTAATGCACCCAGAATACAAACGACTGGATTTTACTTTAGTCTCTTTCCCACTCTTTTTGTCATTTTGTCACCAATTCGTCAGACTCCTCTTTTTTTCGGGTTTGCTTTCAGGTTAACGCAGGCACGCGTTCAGGTGTCCTTTTCCTTGCCTCCTTTTGTATTATTGTTATTTATTGCACATGTACCGAGTTGGTTTCCACTGTCATTTAATTCAAGGAGTTTTGGGGCTGGAATTTCTTTCATACAAAACTACAGAAGCTTTTGTCAAACCTAAGTGTGTATTTCATCAATAAATGCCTTTAAAAGTGCTTCTGGTGTTGATTTGGAAACATCACGCAGGCCGTTCCTCACATTTAAAGCTGCAGGGAAAATCCAAACACTAGATTTATTTGTTCTAGTTTATTTTTATATGTACATTAAAATACAGTCTAATGGAGCAATCTGAACTCAAATGCCACTTCTTTTGGTACACATCTTGTTGATACTGCTTGTATCTGGTCAATCAGTCATGTGGCACCAACTCAGCATCTGAAGCGACTTTTTAAATGACTGCTTCGAGCTGATGGGGAGGCAACAGTAACTCAGAGGTGTGCAGAAGAGCATCTCTGAACACGCAGCACATCAAAGCAGCAGAAGACCATTTCTTTGAATTCCGCTTCTGTTGGTTGATGATTTTCATTTCCATCAAACGATGTGGCTCCCTTTGTTCCCAACACATTACTCGGTCCATATCCATATAGATATCCAGCCTGATTGTTTTCCCCCTTCTGTGTTTTCAAAGAGTTCCTTTCATGTTTTGGAGCAGTTTTAGTCCTTCTGCCTATTAGAGGTCAAAAATGTCATCAAGATAATGCAGACCTGTCTCAGGCAGAAGATCAAAGAAATTTGAACTCGGCAATATCACGTTACACAAAAAGGGGATTTTTTTTGTCTTCATTTCAGCTCCCAATTTTTACATTCATGGAGAACTCCTTTTATACACTACTCACAAAAAGTTAGGGATATTTGGCTTTTGGGCAAAATTTAAGGACGAGCCTAAAATGCATTCAAACCTTTACAGGTGAACTTAATGTGACCTTCTCTAAGCTTTTGAATGCACATGTCCAACTATTAAATGTTTCAGAACTTTTTTGCACAAGTTGCTGTTCTCTAACGAGGAGCTTAACGGCAAAATTCACAGCAGGTGTTTGATCCTCGAATCGACCAATAAATGTCCTGGTTCAATTAGAGCTGGTGTTTAAACAGTCGTCCTCATCATGAACCAGGACATTTATTGGTCGATTCGAGGATCTGCTGGAGTTTAACAAAGTGAAGCTACAGTGACGTCGGCACCACTTTAACCTCCTTCCTGCAGGTAGAAGCTCTCCGGTTTGGATTTTCTGTTGTGTTTTATCCAAAGGAGGACGATGCACAAATCAAAACCACACAAACTATCAATGAAAAGGCCACTTGTCGCCAACAGCTGCCTTCCAGCACGGTGGCAGATGTTAAATGTCGCGCACTCTGTGGCAGAGCCTCAGGTTTCCATCTGCTCACTCTGCAGCTGCAGACACGTTCAGCTGCGGCTACACATGCTTGTTTTCATCATCCTGTTTGAGTTGGAGGCGGCTGCATTTGTACTGGGCATGTGCAAAAGGCAAGCAATAGTAAACAATGCTTCAACTCTTAAACAATTAATATGCAACTTTTTTATCTATAAATCAACATTACAGAGGAAACTATCATCAGCCACTGAACGAGCGGGAACAAAAAACATGTTTAAACTGTGACCCTTGGAGTGGGTGTAAAACAATCTGAAGGCAAAATCTGCTTTTTGTTCAGCACAATTTCTTCTCTACCCAACTTTGAGTATTATTATTTATCCAAGTAAAAGTCTCATTTAGATTCAAATCTTTTTCATAAGAGACCAGGAGAGCAGCAGAAGCTACAAGAAATACAACACATAAGAAAAATGGAGCTGATTTTCAGTTCAGACGAGTGAACACAAACATGCGACATCGCTGACCAGCAGACCTGTTCCCTCCCTCCATTAACATGGACTGAAACTCTCTCATTAACAGTACTGACACCTGCAGCTAAAAAAAACTGAAGACGCAAGATTAAGTACAGAGAGGCTCCGATGGGAAGCAGCATCATGGAGTCGGATCCCAGATGAAGGTGGGAGATGGAGACTGCAGACACTGATGGCAGACATGTAACCATTGCAGATTTAACCCACCTGGATAATCTGGATGAGGAGAGCTGTACTACAGACGGCCTGAAAGGGACAGTTTAGAGAACAGGGACTCGATTATTAGACAAAGTGATGCAAGAGTTTGGAAAAATTGAAGCAATGTTAAAAAAAAATTGGGCTGAAGAAAATCACCGAGAGGAATGAAGATGAACATGAACGTGTGTTTTCTGAAAATTCACTGGAGAAAAAAAAAAAATTAAGGGTTACATCACCATGTGGGATAGGTGACTGGAATAGTTACATCGTATGTGAGGATTCCTTTTTTTAGCTACATTTGGATACATTGTGATCATTTTCTGTGTTTGGGGTAAACACACTGAACTGAACAGCGTGAGGAGATTGGAGGTGTGGGAGTGGAGCAGGTCACTGGTTTTTGTCTCCCGTTTGGTCAGTAAAACTGGAGCGCAATTTTAGTTTTTGCTCATTTTTTATTTTGTTGTCACTCTTCTTGGTTCAGGCTCTACAAATTGGTCATTTAGGTTCAGGAAAAGATTGTGGTCTGCATTAAAATATGACCTTTCTGGAGAGTAACCAGTGAAGTGAAAGGGAGCCCGGCGTGCTTAAATGCAGGAGGGAAACGTTCTTATCCATACGCTTCTTGTGTGAATGTGCCGCTCCCATGGCTTTGAGGAAACGGCCCTCTGGGAATGAAAATGTTCCAGAAAGTCAGAGGATCATCGTTACCCTGATGGGAACGCATCCACACAGTAATTGTGGAGAAATTTCACTCAATCACAATAAAGTTTTTTACATTTCTGGCTTCATCTTCAATCCTGGGCCACTGATTCTCCATTTGAAATGATGAATGTGACTTCACTGGGTGCAAGCAGAGCCACGATGTTACTCTCTGCACGCAGTTTGGAGAGAAATTGCTCTCCGAAGTCGAGAGGATGCGCTGTGCTGTTTGTTTTCTCAGGACCATTAGATGGCAGCTATTTCAGTCGGTGTGTGTGGGCGCAGCGCTCAGATGTGTGAAATGAGAAGAGGAAAACCACATTATTGACTCATTAACCAATTCTGTGGTGTGGAGGCTGTGGGGCTGTCTGTTATTTTCCACTGCTGGTGCTGTTACCGCGTGGTGCTGAGGAGTCCAAATCACAGCGGTCCATCAGAGTCGGACTCAAAGGGTGTTTGTGTAAAATATGCTGTTCAAATACACGAAACTGTTTAATGTATAAAGTCATAACCTCAGAGTTTGGATGATGTCATGCAGTGATTTCAGGGTGAAGTAAAACCACGTTATTTTGATGCTCTCAGCCTCCACAGAGGAAACCAAGTGTCTTATATTCTGGCACTCTTGCTCCAGCACTTTTTGATCAATATTTAATGAACATATTAGGCTCCATCTTTTGGATGCGTCACTCCGTTAATAAAAAGTACCCTGAGACACAGACACAGAGCCCTGCACACAACTTTGGGATTCTCACTAGAAAAGTGAATAACATCCATGTTGCTGTGCACGCGTGAAAGAAGCACAGCCTTACTGCTGCCAAAGGAATTCAGAGAGTAATTAACCGCAAAGTGCTGCTAATCAGATGCATTTGATTAGCAGCACCTCTGTAAAAGCAGAGGTTTTGGCAGTTTGCTGGTTGGAGCATTCAGGTGTGTGTTAACACAATCCCAGGTGTGGCTCTCCCAGCAAATTCACCCCAAGGTCAGACCATGCAATGCTCAGACAAATTTTAAAAACCCAGGAGCTCCATGTGAGACTCTGCAGGCCTCAGTCCACTCGTTAAAGTTCATGACAGAACAAGCACAGCTTGTTTGGAAGGAGAAAGCCTCGTCTCTCTAAACAGAGCAGCAGCACAGCTCAGGTTTGCAAATCTGAACCTGAACACACCACAATGATGTCCTTTGGACAGATGTGACCAAAGTGGAGCTGCGCTGTGCATTATGAACACACACACCTCACACCAACTGCCAGCACGGCGGTGGAGGGGTCATATTTTGGGCTTGTTTTGCAGCCAGAGGACCCGGACACCTTGCAGTCATTGAATCAACCATGAACTCCTCCGCGTACCAAACGAGGCCGTCCGTCTGACGGATGAAGCTCCAACCAAACCGGGTCATCAGCAGGACGATGATCCCGAGCACAGCTGCAGAGTCCGGACCTCAGCCTGACTCAGGGCTGTGGTGGGACCTTCACAGAGCTGTGCAGAAATGAATGAAGTGAAACAATGTAAAGAAAAATGAGCCAAAGTGTCTCCAACCATGTGTGAGCCTGATAAACTTATTACTGCTAAAGTGGTTGTTACTGAATCCTGGCGTGAACTGTCTTTTTCACATGAATGTAAATTGCTGCAAGTTTCATTTAAACAGCTTTGACTGGACATCTCACAGAATATAAGGAGTGGCCTCTCACATGGATGCTTGTGTCCCGCTCTTTGCTCCACTCATTCATCTCCTGACAACAACCAGCAACTGCAGTCTGGACGCTTTAAGGTTTTACGGCATCTTTATTCATTTTTGAATACATTCTGGATGGTTCTTGTTTTGGCAGCACAGAAAAAGTTTTGAGTCTGAATCTTGGGCCTGTGTTTTCATGCTCAGTTTCCTCCATGCTGCAGCGCAGTGAGGTTAGTCGGTGCTCCTCAGGTGTGCACAGGTGCAGGTCTGAGGCAGAAAAAGCACAGTGCAAATTCTACTTTTCAGAATCAGAATATAAGCATTTAACAGGTACCCTGTTTTACATTGTCTCAATGTGGCTCAAAATGATCTTCTGGTTTAGTGCTGTAAAAAGCACAAATACGAACCCCCAGCCGAAGGTGCAGAGGCAGTACTGCAGTACCACCTCAGTGGTAAACTGCTGCAGCCCTAAGAAAGTACAACAAGGTACCTTATTTGAAAGAGTTGGATTCAAACTTCTTCACTGGCAGCACCTGTACCACAGTACTAGTGAGTGCAGTGATGGTGAAATGGCCCCTTAAAGCCGTGCACGTCCACATTTTTAGGGTGTGTTGGTGCGACTCTCCTAAAACGACCACGCTCGTGTGAACATGCTGAAAGCTGCGGGGTTCCAACAAATCAGGGAACATGAGGGCAGCACCACGGATGCACTGAACGCCTCAGCGGATGGATTCTGAGGGAATCAGCTCTCGATGTGTCCAGCCAGCCGTGGTTGGAACGCTGCACGATGCCCCCCCCCCGTCCCTCTCACCGCAACTGAAGAAGCAAAGCCTGCTGTCGGCAGCGACTCTGAGTCTGATGTTTAACTTCCACGCTGTGAAGGAACTCACGAGGTTCGGTCACTGCAGTTACAATAACCTGCCAGCTGCCGTCATATTTCTCTCACTGCACTGAGCCTCGGGGTTTTATGATGATTGCACCTCAAAGATGAAAAACTTTGCAGGCTTCATAGGAGTTTTATCTTTCCATCTTTTAAAAATTCATTCTTGATTATTTATTTCTTTTCATTTCCTTCCAGTTCTGGTCCTTTATGGGTTTGGCAATATTGTTGCTTCAGGTTATTGCTGCTCGGTGACGAAAGGGCCAGAGACACCGTTGGAGGAGGCAAAGGTCAATAATTCATCATCCGAGACTCAAAGCTGACACAGAGACCGTCTCTCAGCTCCAGGAGGACGAGAGCTTTGAATTTTAGAGCTTTCATCGCATTTGGCTGGAAGTCTAAAATGACTGGGAGCTGAATGCACTCGAGCTTTCATTTTTAGACTCTACATGAGATTTACAACTGTAATATTTGTACAGATTTTGACTCAATAATTGCATAAATGTGCTCAAATTGTGAGCAGCTCCTATCAATAAATAACCTTCATTTGTCCGCTGTGGCCAGCCTGTTAATTAAGCTCAGCGAGGGCTTTCCTCTGGGGGGGGGGGGGGGGGGGGGGGGGGGGTGCACGTCCCAGCAGAAACATGAGCAGAATCATCTGCTGATGATCGATGTGGAAGCAGCTTTGCAGGGTATCGCTGCTGCATCACTGGTGTTACTGAGAAACGTCATTTAAGTCAGATTGAATGAAAATCCATAAATTCTTGTATTTTGAAGTAAATGATCAACAACTGTATCCATAATGAGGACAAATCTTCAGGGAAAGCCGGCGCTTATTAGATAAATCGGCTTCATGCAGTCTGAAGATGGCTCCGCTTCGAACTTCTTTCATCTGAAGGTGTTAAAATTCGCTCCACTCAAACCTTTCAGGAGGATTCAACCCTTTTTATTTTCATAAAGCCGCTTGTTCTGAAGCAAAACGTTCAAATTTAATCTGCAATCAACCAAAGTAAACATCAGCTAAAGCATCTTTAATGCCTGCATGAAAAAAAGCCTGTTTCAGTGATGAGTGGAACAACATATGGCTCCCGTCTCAGGAAATCAGCTATTCTTGTTTCAGAGAAGCAACAGAGACGCAGCTCTGTGTGCGCTGATGATGTAAGGATTACAGAGCCAAAAATGTGGGCACGGTGATCCGTGCAGGCCGGATATAAGGCTGCGGATGGTGTCAGTACGATGAACTGGGAGTGATGATACTCAGGAGCATCTCCCAAAGCCCTGTCCCCATGACAACAGCTGTCAACCTCCACCCCAAACACAGGTTTATTTTTACACACAGATCCAAAGCTGTACTCTCGGGCATGCATGTGAAGCAGGGAGGGGGGGAGCTTCATCTGTGTGCCAATTAGCAGCATCACAGAGTCATTCACAGGAGCTGCGCTGTGCTGTAAACACTACAAACTCCCTCTGGGCTGATGTAGACGATGCTTCCTCCTGAGCGCTGTGGCTGCAGAGCTGTTTGCTGATCTGAAAACCAACCTGTGGCACCAGTAACTGGAGGGAGGCCTCGAGCAACCACAGCATGGACTGGGTCAAAGTTCCTGCCTGCTGCACCCACAGATACACTCGCTCATACTGGAGCAGCGCGAGTGCTTCATACCAGGAAAGAGTTGTTATAGTTTCATATTTGATTTAGTTTGGTAGTTTTTGTTGTCACACTGCTTCCAGTTTCTACAGTTTATTAGTTTCAGTATTAGTTTTATTGGGTATCACTCACAGTGCTTCAGACTACACGCAGCATGAAACCACACATTCATACTGTACAGCACTTTAACTCACAACCACAACCAGTCTACAGCGTTTCCTTTCAAAGTAAAACTTGTGCCTCGCAGCTGGAACCACATGCACCAAAAGCTCAACTTTACTCTGAAGGTGAACAGTCCCTGAGTTTGGTTTGCAGAACACTTTTTCCAAGATTCACTCAGAGTAGAGAAATCAGTGTCTTCACTGCAAAGTACAAGCAACTGTGGCAATCTGCCAGCAACCAAAGCAACCATGAGATTTCTGTCTGCGACCAATTTCACCCAGCAACTACTGGCAACCTCCCACAACCAGCAAAAAGAGGCTGCCAGAGTGTCGCTGACTGGTCTCCAGACCTGTGTGACTGGCAGAGGTGGCAAAAGTACAGACATCCTGTACTTAAGTACAAGTACTTCTGTTAAAAACTACTCTGGTAAAAGTTGAAGTACTGGTTCAATGTCCTTACTTAAGTAAAAGTAAAAAAGTACAGGCTCTGAAATGTACTCAAAAGTAAAGTAAAAGTAGTTCTTTGGAGGACGTTTCTACCTGATGTTTTTCTGTAAAGCTAACTGAACCTCATTATTATATTATTGTAATAATATAAAATAATACATGAGAATACAAACATTATTATTAATCCTAATGAATGCACTCAGCTTGAATCTGTTCTGTAGGACACAAACTGAAAGGGAATTTAAACCCAGCTCTGTTCTCTGTGTCCTCCATAGTAGAGGGTGACTGTGCCTCCACCTAAACACCAACATGAGGATACTCAGGGGTTACAGTGGGATTCAGAAGGTGGAGGAACCCTAAGATCAGCTGTAGTGGCTCTGCATGGGGAGAAGAATCACAGCTTTCTATTGTAGCTGCAGTAAATGATGTTGGTGTGCAGGCTGTGATCAGCTGACCTGCTGCTGCTCTTCTTCCTCTTTCTTACATCTTTCTCCATCTGAGTGACGTTATCGCTCATTCTTTGCTCTCCCTGGAATACAGCAGCTCTTATTTTAGCTCGCAGACACACTGTGTGGCAAACTGCACACACACTTTGTTTGCTGATATTTGTTGAGCATTTAGAAACGTATTTAAAAACTACCTGTCACAGATACTCCCTTTATTTTCGCTCCTCTTCAGTAGAGCTATATAAGATGCTGAAGTACCACAAGCACAACTTATGGACATCTGCAGCTCACTGTAACACTGATTATAGCGCTATAAATGATAAATTATATGGGTTTGCCTCTTTAAGCCCTGGTGATGGAGGATATCCAGTAGGATCGTCTCTTATGTGTTATTGTTCCTCCGTTCAGGCTCAGATCAGTTGGTGTTTGACGGCACACTGACGGAGAACTTTAATGCTGCTAATGCAGGTGAAACGCTCTGCTTACCTGGACACACCTGAGCTAAGAAGGACTCAGGACTTTCTCAAAGGTTCCGCTTCGTTTGTCCTCAAAGACTCTGAAAGAATCCCTTTAAACACTGCCCGGCCAATCAATCTTAAAGCTATAAGCAACCCATATTACACAATCTTCCTTCATTATACTTTCTCAATTAGCTTTATGGTTTGTGCCATTTCAAAGCCTGCGATGAGTCACCCACAGCATTTCTTATTACCACTGTGTTGTTCTGTGGCCTACAGGTTTCCATATATTGTATTCCTGACTGGCTCTGCAGCTGAATTGAATCCGACTTTAATTCTGGCTCCACTTTAACAGAACCTCCATGGTGAACAGAGATTTCTGAAGAGAGGCCGTTTCTCATTCCAGTTCTTCTGGGATTTCACTCTTTAACCTCCGTGACCGGAGCGGGCCTCAAACTCACCCCCGGACTATCGATGCTTCCGGAGGCATACGGGAGCACACGCAGCTTCCTTAACTCCACACACTGCAGGTTTGTCTGCTGTCAGCCCTCCTGAGATTCAAACAAACTTTATTTATTTAGTGTGAACGGGCTCATTAACTCTGCGCACCACACCACTGTCAGACTGAGTGTTTTACCTGCACAGGCCGCAGTGACAGCACAGCATCGCCTCATGTAATCACAATAAACCATCGGCCGGTGAACGCAGCACGTGCTCCTCATGCAGGTTAAAGGATTTGAATCTCTCGGCCCTCAGCAGCTTCAGGTTTGGCTCGAGTGAGGAAAGACCTGCAGACCGTGTTGGTGCTTGTTTGCCAGCTTACCCAGATTTAAGCTGCTGGAAGTGTTTTAACCCACTTTTACTGGGTTAGGATAAAAAAAATTATAAAAATAATAATAATAAAAATAGGTTAAAAATATAACCTTTCTGCATATCCAGGTGAGAGAGTGTGAAAGCAGGCTACTTTCAGCTGCTCCCCCATTCACAGAGGGTCACGACACATATTTAATTTGGCAGAGTTGTGGCCAAAGTGTGAGGTCCAGCCGGCCACGGAGAAGAGCGAACCATACAAGTTGTTAAAAACAGTGAAAAGTGTCGACTTGTCATCGCTGTGTGATTATCGTGCTGTATTTTTTAATCTTTCATGTTTTTGTTTTCTCATTTGTGGTGAACTCAGCTGTTGTTCCCTGTTCTGACCCACTCGTCAACCAGTCTGCATTCGATCCGCGCTGAGCAACGTGCAGTTGGGATTTGGGAGCGTGTTTGTGTGCAAATGCAAAAACTTAGCACAAACAGAAAGGAAATTAGTATTTTATTCGACTATTTCTTTGTTGTAACGATGCTTCTTGGCAGTAAATCTTATGATGCCACATTTGTTTACATAAATGGAGTCCTGTGGGACACGCTGATCAGTGTCTCCACATTTGTGTCTCACAGGTCTGACAGTTGTCAGTCGAAGGTTTGGTTTTCCACCTGAGACTGAGACCCTGAGACTCCAGGAATGACACAGCTGTTCATGTTTAATGAGCGCTCTGATCAAGCTGTACAAGTATGTGAAGGAATACTGATAGATCTTTGCTTGTACTCACTGTAACTCTGAGCTACTCCTGATTATTAAAAACCTGTCATCAAATAATGTGACTCACATCACGTCTGCTGACTCAGGTGAGGCTGTGACAGCTGCAGCTGATACAAACAGACACTATTAGTCATGCCAAATTCAAAAAGAGGCAGTTAGTACCACAAAACACAGAAGCATACTGAATTACATTATTTTCATATTTACTTTACACTTATCGAGACATTCGCTGATCCCTCATGTCCCATTTTTGGGGGCAGAAAGAAACTGCTCCAATCAGGATAAAGATGATACTCTGTGTTGACCCTCTAAGAGGACACATGGAGCCAAACTGCTGTAACAGCTGTAACCTTTCTGTATTTAGGAAGCAGGAAATCCACGGGCACTGTGAATCCTTTAGATTTCCCAGTTCCAGCCCCCCTGCAGAGTGAACACTGGCTCAGTGTAACAGCTCAATGTACCGAAATTACAGATACAATAAATGCTGAAAAAGGCGTTTAAGAGGTCAGCGACTCTGCTGACCCGATTTATACGAGCAGGTGGATCCTGCGCATTGAGACCTTTAGGCTAAAGGACTTCAGATACATGAAGGTTCCTGTGTGACCACAGAGGTCAGATCCAGTGACCACACAGCATTAAAAGCTCAGTTCATATAAAAACACCAGAATCAGAACAGGAGACTGAAACAACATTCATTCAGTTTAGGTTGAAGCTGCTGCATCTGCTGAGACAAAGGGACAAAAATGTGTTATATAAAAAAATGTATGGAAGTGAATAGTTTTACACTGAAAGGACTTCATTTCCTTGGGAGACGACAGTCTCCTCATTTCCCACCAAAGAACTCGACCCCCTTCATTAAACTCCGTAATCCCCCCCCCCCGGCTGCTTCTTGTTCACATCGAGTCACAAAGACATCAATACCAAGAATCAGGCTTTGCTTTATTGACGGTGTAATCTTAACATCCTCATCGATCTGCCTCTCACCGACTTCACCTGATCCGCTCTCACACACCTCTGCTTTAAACCAATTAAAGCTCCACACACCTTAGCCCTCTGACAGCAGGATATCACATCAGCCATTTCTTTAATAAATAACCACATGAAGCTTTTCCCCCTTCAAGGACTGCCGTAAATCCAACTCGAGGTAAACGGGAACATTCGACAGAGAAACGTTCATTTATGAGGAGATTTCACCGACTGCATTCAAACAAACTGTATAGAAAAGATGGACATGGACCACCATGGCGTCACTCTTTGGTGTGCGGACTCAGTTCAAACATCATTAGTAGAGGTTTTGCTGCTGCCACAAAAATACTTGAAGTTCATTCAGCAAAAACTGAGAAGTGACGACATTAGAATATGATTTGATGTAGCATACTGAGTTAGCTTTAAGCAATAGCTTCCTCAGCTGTACTTATTATTTCCAAATTAAAGCTACACAAACATGCCTAACATGCCTATCCCAGCTGTCATAGGGCGAGAGGCAGGGTACACCTGTACAGGTCGCCAGCCTGTCGCAGGGCCAACACAGAGAGACAGGCAACCCTTCACACCTATGGGCAATTTAGAGTCACCAGCTGACCCAGGGGTCGGCAACCTGTAATCCGGAAAGAGCCATTTGAACCCAGTTTCCATGGAAAACCAAACAGTGAGAGCCGCAAATGCTAGCAGAAGCCGGTAGCCGCTACCGCGAGTGAAGCATATATTGAGAAACTAAAATAAGTAAATAGATAAATAAAATGATTTTATTTTAATATTTCAAGATCACAATAATGTTCCAATTTAAAATGACAAAAACCGAACTGACAAAAATAAAATGCACTTCAATTGGATACTTATAATTTACTTCTGCAAGCCGCACAGAGCTGCAGATTAAGCCTGGATGATTGCCGACCCCTGAGCTAACCTAACCCCAGTAACTTCATGTCTTTGGACTGTGGGAGGAAACCCACACAGACACGGGGAGAACATGACAACTCCACACAGAGAGGCCCGGCCAAGGTGGAGTCGAACCCAGACCTTCTAGCCGGGAGGCAGCTGTCCTCACCACCACCAGTCTATTAATATTTATTTATGGGTCTTGGTTTGAGATACGATCTGGAATTTAAAGCTCTCTCTTTGCGGCTCAGGAGGTTTGAGTAAACCTGTCGGCCTGAATTCAGCACCTTTATCCCCAAACTCTCAGCCCACCGAGCAGCACCGAGTCTGCTGCTGACTGAAGGTTTTTGGAGATCTGAACGCAGTTATAGTAAAATAGTTTATAAGTGCATTAAGATGCTTTATATCTCAAACCTTAAATCTTTTTTCCTTCTCCTAATCTCTCATTTTGCTTTTATCTTAAAATGTATGCGCTCTTTTCTTTCTCCGGCAGCAGGAGGAGGCTGGCTGGATGAAGTGTCTGAAGAGTGATTGCTCTCAGCATGCTACATGGTAAAATCTCAAATAATTAAAATACAGAAAAAGCAATGACTAAATCCTCGCGGCTTCATGCATCGAGCTGCTTCTGCAGGTCCATTATTCTCCCTGCTGCGGCCTTTTTGGCACACCGAGTCGAGATTTTGATGAAATGCTTTCCTTGGAAAGCAGCTGAAGTAATTTTCTCCACTCTACGATTTGAGAGAGACAGAGATGCACAAACAATCTGAAGTGGAGGGGAAAAACAAAGAACTCTCACTCGCTGTGATTTTGAGCAGGATGCCGGGAAATGCTGAAGTGAGGAGTGGAACGAGAGTCTGCCGCAGCCAAACTCTGCATCGGTGTCACCTGCGGCTCCATTAAGCAGCAGTTTAATCACACAGGTGCAGAGTGAAGTGAAGCAGCTGCCTGTTGCCTGATTTCCAGGAAAAAAAGGAGCTCAGAGCACCTCTGAGAGCCGAGTGTGGGGTCCTGTGGAGTGCAGTAATATGCAGAGCAAGGAATCATACATAAACAGCGCTCTGGTTTCATTATACTCGGTTCTTCTTGGGAGGTGAGAAAGCGGGTAATTAGGCAAAAAAGAGGTTGTTTGTTCTTTTCTTGGTGGGAGTCGGTGTTCAAAGAGGAAACATTCGTTTGTGCCAGAGGAAGCACGATGAAAGTTTTGTTTCATTTCAGATTTATTTAAAAATATTTGGACTCTTCTCACCAACCAGCTTCAGGGACAGAAGGTACCCGGCCACATGGTTCAGGTGTTAGCAGTCCCATTACCACAGCTGTGTGAAATCAAGCACCTATGCAGTGTGCCGTCACAAACATCTGTGAAAGAATGAGTTGTTCCAAAAAGCTCACAGTGCATCTCTGTGGCAGGCAAAGCAGAGGACCCCAAAGCAGGAAGCTAAATTTAAGCTTTATTAGCAGCAGGAAAACTCAGGGCTTACAAACAAAAGGGAGTGGAGACAGCTGGGAACACAGGTGAACAAAATGAGACTATTGATACAAGGCAAGCAAAACAGAACAACACACAGGGAATAGAAGACTGTCAAAATAAAGCAGGAAGTGAACAAACAAGACAAAAACGCAGACTTGATACATGAGGCGGCGTGCACACAGAAGGAATCAAACATAACTAAACCATACGCAAGACTAAGGTAACAAAAATAAGAAAGGCTTAAGCTACAAATGAACCAAAATCTAATTTAATCTAATCTCTAATCTAAAACTAAGAACATAACCCAGAAAACTACACGCAGGTCAGACGCACGTATGGAGACATTAAACCAACTTGTTTTTGCTCAACACGTAAATATTTAAGGTAAATTTACCACAGTTTGGAAATTAGGACACAGATGTGAAAGAAAACAATCAAATAAATAAACAAAGCCACAGCCCTGTGTCTGCTGCACGCTACAGTCAGGAGCGTGCAGCAGACACAGGAGCGTGCAGCCCTGTGTCTGCTGCACGCTCCTGACTGTAGCGTTTTCATCAGGAGAGAACCCAGATGCAGTTTCACAGATTTATTCTCACATGGAGGTATTTTTACTCAGAAAAGCTCCAGAGACTAACTTAAAAACGTCCCTGCGGTGTGACAGACTGCATGTCTGAAAAACAAAAGGAGGGGAAAACGACTGCCCCCCCCCCCCCCCCGTCCTTGACCAAAGAGCGACGGAGTCGGACCGAGCAGCTTTGGAAGGCAGGGCCCAGGTGCGGTCTGTGAGATCATTCATCACAGGTGAAAGCACTGATTAGGAGTCAAAACCAGAAAAGACAGCTTCAGCCTTCCAGCTCACTGAGATGCACTTTCATGAACGACCAGTGGATGATTTTCAAAGTAAAACACACACGACTTCTCTGTAGATGTGTTTAAAATGTGTTTGACATTTTGGACCGAATGATTTCTTTTCTCCAGACTTTCAAACTTTTGCTTCATGTGTGATAAATAGTCTGAATGCAGCTCGTACTTGAAGCCTTTTGACACATCTTTGCCTCAGTTTGTGCTGCCCCTCAGTGCCTCTTTGGCTTCATCCACATTTTTCACTTTTCTTTTTCTCCACTCTGCTGCGTCTTTATTTTTAGGGAAAATGTTCTGAAGCTAAAATGTTTGGACCCATTAGGAACAAAATAGTAGAACTTAAAGCACAAACAGTGATGTGTGATGACTGGGCAGATCTGATTAAGAAAGAAAGGGACCTTATATGCATTTCATCTTTCCTGCAAGTTCCTACAACCTTACAGGCAGACATGACCTGTTCAGAAAGACTGAAGACCTGATTTTGATGCTAAAAAAAATTGTTACAGTTTCCAAAGTTTCTTTACAAACTGAAAGTGTTGGTGGTCATAACAGAACCTCTATTACCAGATGTTTTTCTGGTGGAGAATCAGGATTTCTAACTGTTAGTAACAGTTCGCACACATGTCTAATATATACATACATACTGGATACTTTTCTTTACAGTGCTGCAGTTACAGAAATCCCAGTTTTAAAGAGTGTGACTGTATATTTTAAGGGCAGTCCAACAGCTGTTTCCACAGCATGATGAGCCTTTTTAAGATCCTGTGCTTTTGGGCACTTCATCTGTGAACCCTTTTCCTCAAATGCAGGCCTCCAGTCCAGAACTGGTTCCATGTATTTCCACCAAAAAAGTGCCAAAAAGCTGCCGCTTGCACAGCACCACCACAACACTGCAACCTCTGACCTGAGGCCTACCACAGGTATCTGCAGCTGACGGATGAAACCCGCTGAGACTAACAGCCAAATAATCCCAACTTCTAGTAAGCTGAATAACTGGTTCTCAGACTGTCAGAATGTGGGCTGGTTCTCTAAATGCTCCCCACGGCGCTGCACCAGCACCACGCTGGCTTTTATTGGATCAAACTGTAATAATACAAAGAGTCGTTTCAGTGTTTGACGACCTTAGAAATGTATTAAGTGGCACCTGAAACAGCTCGCAGTTGAGCACCGTTCCTGGGTTTTGATACGTCCAGTAAATCAGGCCTCCTGATGTTCCACATGTGCACACGGGACACCTTTAATATGAGTTTACGAAGGTACAGAAATGAACCAATATATCAGTGAAGCTACTTTGCATTTCCTTAATATACATTTATATTAATACACTGAATATATTCTTCAGCATCACCTGACCTTTTAAATAGTCTTCTACATGCACATACATTTCCAAATTTATGAAAAATATTATGCATATTCTTTACTTCATCTAAGCCTCTCTCAAAGAACCTGAACGCCTCTTTCTCAGTAACAAATCTTCCATGCAGGTTTCTTTATCCCACAATCTGCCAACAACTTGTTGCTGTTTTCCAAAGCCTCCAAAGAGCTTAAGTGTTCAATAACGTGTCAGCTTTTAGTGCACTAACCTGTAAGGGACAGCGGTGCTTCGAAGACAATCGACCTTTAACCAATTAGGAAAAGTAGGATGATCAGTAGGCTGATCTCCCTCTGCTGCAGCTTCTGTATTTGTAGTTTACATGCACATGTTCTCACAGTCCTCAAGGAAGCTGCAGCTAAATACAGAGCGCTAACACAGGAGCAGGAGGTCGTCTGGAGCTGGCGGATACTTATTCTGAGGCAGCAGAGAGAATCGGAGGTCTGTTGTTGGCGCCTGAGGGTCATTGATTTGCAACTGTGAGCATTCATAGCCGCTAAAATGTGAAATTAAAATCTTTTCATTCAGGGGAATTATCAGCGAGTTTCCAAACACAACAGATTAGTGCAGTGTGATGTCAAAGGCATGCTAGCACCAGGAAAGGGAGCTGTCACAATCAGGGGAGTTACTCTGAACTGTCACAGAGGACTCTCACATACTCTCATACTCAGTGAAATTCAGGTTTATACTGGAAGGTAAAGCAAGCACTTGGTGACAGTGGGAAGGAAAAACTCCCTTTAACAGGAAGAAACCTCCAGCAGAACCAGGCTCAGGGAGGGGGGGTCATCTGCTTTGAGGGGGGGGGCTGAGGGGAGAGAAAAAAGACATGCTGTGGAAGAGAGAGAGATTAATAACAATTAATGATTAAATGCAGAGTGGAGTATAAACAAAGTAAATGAGGTAAATGAAAAGTAATAGTGCATTATGGGAACCCCCCAGCAGCCTAGGCCTAAAGGTCAAAGTTAAAGGTCATCAACAGGTGTTCAGTCAGTCCTGTGACCAGTTCAGGTCAGGAGCAGGCAAAAGAAAGAGTCCAAAAAAATAGAAAACTTGAGGAAACGTCCGTAAAGCCTGGAGGGAGGCGGTGTATCCTGAGGTAAGTAATAAAGTGGGTGAGCATAGGTGTGGAAACCAGGCTGGAAGTAGAATTGAGAGAAATTTCACAGTAAAACACAAAGTGACTAAACATGAACTCAAAACCATGTCAATCTTTATATTTTCTATCCATTATTTCCAACTCCAGCTGTGACACTGGCAGAAAGAAAAAGATCTCATCTTTAATATAAGTACTCTCCATCATCGTCACAGGGTTCACAAATATAAAGAAACTCATCTCACAGCCTCTCTGCTCCTCCATCAAACAGCACAGACAGGAAGTGGGTGGAGGACAGTGGTGCTTCAAAGGAAGCAGCTGCCTGTTGTTATTAATGGGATGCATTCAACAGCACCTGCTGTACGTAATCCAACACCTGTAATGTGTCACACACACACACACACACACACACACGGTTGTAGAGCTTTGTAGATTCTTATTTCTGCAGATTTTTTTAATGTTGCCTAAAGGCAGCCAGGTGGTGGCTTATGCATCAGCCTGTCACTTGCATTAAAAGAAAAGTCTAAAGATGGATGAGATTCAAAGGAGAAATTCCATTAAAACGTCCAATTTGATTTATATGAATGGCAGAGAGACGGCTCCTGCGCCGCCGTTAATGTCATTATGTGCAGAGAAGTTTTCAGATGTGTGGAGTTTTTTCAGATGTGTGGAGTGCTGATGGGAACGTCATCTTTCATTACGCGAATATCCCTCCAACACTGAGACGCCTGGAGTTCCACCTCGATGTGAGCAGTGGTTATGAATTCATGAGTTTTGAATGGAATTGGTTTAGTGAATGCGTTTTGGGTGTGTGTGTGTGTGTGTGTGTGTGTGTGTGTGTGTGTGTGTGTGTGTGTGTGTGTGTGTGTGTGTGTGTGTGTGTGTTGAATTTTGCAGCCTTTAGCTGAGAACTGATTCTCCTGACATCATGGGATGTTTACTGTAGACCACCAAAGCCAACAAGCAGGAGATGACGCAGCATCTGACGTATTGATCGAGGCTTTCAGCAGCTTTTTGGCTCCACGTGCCGTCTCAGAGTCCTCATCGCAAAGACGCACCAAAGCCTGTTTACTTTGGGTCGTCAGGCACCGATCGTGCCGTTGCATAGCAACCACTTAAAATCAAATGGAAAAATAAGCTGACCTGAGCATCGCAAGCCTATCATCAGCCACCAAGACTCCCACAGTCCCACTGGTCATACACAGAAAGCCTTTTAGTGTATGTGGTGCAATGAATTTAGAGCAGTAAGATGGAAGGAAGGAAAAAAACAAAACTGGACACAAAGTCTTCAAAAAGAAAAGAAAAACAAAAATAAACACACAAATATGCTGCTGACAGTTTCCAGCACAGGATCAGCTGACGTGTACTGAGCCTGCATGTTCAGTGGGCTGCAAACCGTGAGGTAAGAGAACAAATATTATAACTTTACAGAGATAAACATGTCACATAATAACAAACAAATCAGAACAAAAAGCTTCGGCAGGATGATTAATTACTAAAGTTACAATTATTACACAGTTAATCTAGTAAAAAGTATCTAACATCTCTAAACTAGCCTAAATTATTTAATTCTATACACACTCAGCCACTTTATTAGGTACACATTGCCAGTACTGCTTTAGTTCTACATGGCACAGATTCAACGAGGTGCTGCAAACATTCAGGTTTTGTTCCATGCTCACTGGACACACACACACACACACACACACACACACACACACACACACACACACACACACAGCAGATCCATGATGTAAATCTGCTGTCCCACCACATCCCAAAGAGGCTCTGTTGTCTGAGATCTGGTGGGATGTGCTGGAAGTGCATCAGAAGATGAGTCCACTGAGGTCATGAAGGGATGGGGAGGGTCAGCAGCAGTACTCAGACTGTGGCTGACTATCCCTTTAAACACCATTTTTTTTTTAGTTTATTTAATAGAAAAAAGAATATTGTACTCAAATATACATTGATTAGTGTGTCACAAATAACTCTTTCAAACTAAATATGACCATTTAACATTTGTACATGTTTATTTCCATCCATTCATGCTTTTCCAGTCTTCTGTGTGGTCTTCTGCTGCTGCAGCCCATCTGCTTCGAGATTTAACATGTTGTGTGTTCAGAGATGCTCTTCTGCTTCTTGGCTGTAACAAGTGGTTATCTGAGTTACTGTTGCCTTCCTATTAGCTCAAAGCAGTCTGACCATTCTCCTCTGACCTCAACACGGCATAACACATAACAACCATACCACATGCAGAGTCACTTAAAACAGCTTTCTTCCCAATGCTGATGCTGATGTTGAAGTTCAAACAAATAAATGCTTAAAATTTGCTGACTTTGCCTTTTAAAAAGCCTTTCCCCCCCTGGAAGTTATATTTCTGACACCATTTTTAGCCTTGGGGGATTCTCCAATTAATTTAAAGTCTGGATTCTTTGAATATAATTTGTCTCTTAAGAGGAGAAACCACGTGGCTGCAAGAATTCAGGCTACAAACAGGGCGGTCATGGCAATGAGGGAAGAAATGGAAGGGAAATAAATTCATCCATCAGCCTGTATCGTGCCCTCAATCATAACTGGATGCCATGAGCTGAATTGCAGTGACATGCAGAGACATGTTAATGTGAACTTGCCCCCCCCCCCCCCCACCCCCAAAGGTAGGCTGCACATCAGACCTTTTTCATTCGACCTGCTGAGGCAGCGAGGTGAAACCACGCCCAGGATTTTCCCCTTGACTGAGTTTGTGTAACATGTTACTGTAATTATCTCGTCCATGTCTCAGAATGGATCGCTGCTCAGCTTTGTCTAATGTGACACTTTGAGCCAGCTCACACTGTGGTATCCGGTAACATTAATAATACAGTAATAACAGGAATAATAAGCATGTGACCCGTTAGCAGGAACACAAAAAGAAGAAGTTTGTGCATCACGATTCGTCTCGTTTTAGCTCAGCTGTTTTCTAAACACTTTCTGCTGTTAGATTTTGGAGGTTTAAACACAGACTGTATATTAACGATGGATGTAACCACCATGGAGCCTGTTTTGAGGTCTCAAGCGGAGCGTTACTGCTGTCACCATCTTGATGTTTTCAAACTTCATAATCAGAATAATATGCATGTATGATTGGATATATCTGTATAATGAAAAAAAAAAAAAAAAAAAGAAAGACCTTTTTTGAGATTATGTGATTTTTACCTGAATGACCTTCCAGCGGCTCCATTTAGGGCTGGCAACAGTGGATCATCTCCCTCCACTGCATTCATAAATCTTCTATGGTCTTCCTCCTCAGCATCCTTTGTCCGGTTTATCCACTCTCCCTCCTCTGCATGAACCATCTCAGCCTCGTCTCTAGAACTTTGTCTCCAAACTGCTCAGCTTGAAGGGTCCCTCTGATACTCATTTCTAATCTCATCCATCCTGGCCTCCCCCAATGAAGATCTGAGCATCTTCACCTCCATCCATCATAGCAGGTCTCACTGCCATCATGTAAACCTTCCCTTTCGCTCTGGCGCCTATCCCAGCTGCCACGGGGTGACAGGTGGGTACACCCTGGGTTGGTCACCAGTCTGTCGCAGGGCTAACACATTCACACCTGTGGCCAATTTAGAACCAGCTAACCTAACTCCACTAACTGCATTTCTGTGGACTGTGGGAGGAGAGAACCCACACAGGTGGAGGAGTCGAACCCACGCCCTTCTTGCTGTGGCAAGCGTGCTAACCACTGCTCCACCATGCTGCCCACGTCACGAGACATTAAATGGAAATAAAAATCTGAGGTTCAAAGGAAATTGTGCTCTATTCCACATCCCTGACCATCATGAGTAGATGACACTGCAAAGGGACACTCCCTGATTATGATGTAGCAGGAGTTCTGCTAAATTACACCATGAGAGCAGGTAGATGCACCTGTTTCTATTGGAGTCTCTCGGCCAGGTCATGTTTGCAAATGAGAACCAGTTCTCAAACAGTTTACTTGGTTTAAAAAAAAAAAAAAATAAATAATACATGTGGAGTGGAAGCTGATTTGTGTTTAACATTTTTCTGTGAACCACTCATGTTTCTGCCTCCTTTTCTCAGGCTTTCTCTGAACTCTGCTTTTATCATGATGGTCAAACATTAGTTGACAGCAGGGTTATAATAGTTTTGGATTTTACATTATAGTTTAGTTTTAGTTAGTTTTTACTTTTTTTTCTCTAATTCAGTTAGTTTTAATTCGTTTTCAGAGTGGTTTTGCTCGTTTTTATTAGTTTTTATTTTTGGTTTCATGCTTAGTTTTAGTTAGTTTCAGTTAGTTTCAGTATTAGTTTTAGTATTTTCATACCTGATCAGGTGCAAGATTCAAGGCGCAAAAGTGACTATTGTGTAATGAAAACTTGACAAAAGATACAGTTTAAAGAAATATATTCAACAACCAGCTGTTCACAAGACATGCTAAATGTGTGTAATATTAAGGACACACATGAACATCAACAGGGAGAAACAAAGAAAAACATGAACTCCCAAACTCAATAAATTCTACAATAAACTCCACAATAAAGTTCAGCATCAGTGCAGCAGATTAATAACGCCTACATGTGGTGTTAAACAAAAACAAACTCTTTGAAGGAGTCAAAGCTCAAATCCAGCTGCATCCTGATGTTCTCACCACCTGAAGCTGCTTCTGTTTTGGAGCTAGCTTGGTTAGATGCTGCTAATTAAACCTGCAGGGTCTTTGCGGCCTCTGTACACAACCTACAGAAGTGTCCGACCTCATGTCCGCATTTATGCTTGTGTAGCTGGATTGTGTGTGTTAATTACCTTGTGGTCGTGTGCAGGTGTTTGTACTCAAAGAACCTCCATACGGGACTCTGCCGCTTTCTCGGCAGACCGCAGCTATTACTTTGCGGACCAGCGCGGTGAGCGCACGCACATGCGCACTCACACAGTTGTCCTGTGGCGCTCCCAGCTTAAACTCGGAGAGCGGAAACAATGATTTCATATCAATCCACAAGGCTTAAAATGAAAGTCAGTTTATCGATAATTTCAGTTAGTTTTAGTTAGTTTTGTAAACTCACAATTCAGTTTTAATTAGTTATCGTTTTTTCCTTTTAATTATAGTTTTTATTTATTTCAGTTAACGACAATGTTTTTTCAATTTCAGTTTTCGTTATTTCGTTCGTTTTCGTTAACTATAATAACCCTGGTTGACAGAAACATAAATACAGAGTAAAATGAAGGCTGTCCAAACATAACACTGATTCCCCTTTGAGGCAAATTTCATGTGTGAATTACCAGAAGAATGGAGCATGTATTATTGAACAGGTTCAAATCTATCCTGTTTACCCAAAGCAGACAGAGCGCTATTTCACCATGATGAGCGATGGTGAAAGCCTTAGGGAGCAATGATTTCATGTTCTAAAAAAAGTCAATAACACATACAGCACAGCTTCAATAAGTCATTATCATTGCATCACCTCCCTCTAGTGCCTGAACACCATCTGTGAGTGTTACCTGGATCTGAAATAAACCAGGTCACTCCTCACGTTCTCTGTAATGTTTGCTGCTTCTCTTTTTGCCTCCTGTAAGCATGTCTGCACCTTCCACACGGTCACATGACTCTGCTCCCACCTTCTCCTGCACGTTCTGATTTTCTTTGTGTTGCTCTGGAAACATAAAATCGTGCGTGATGATTTGCATACGATGGAGGATCGGCACGTGCATGCGTGCCGTCTTTGATGCTCTGTTTGTCCCACCCACAGTAAGTCTCTGTGCTCACGTTATGTTGCACCATTGCTTTGAAAAATGAATATTTTATAATATTTATACATAAAATGTTGATTTTCATGCTTACACCAATTTTTTGAGCTATTAGGAATAAACTGATTTATGCTGATTGATGCCAAGTTTAAGCTGTGCCAGAGAAGCTGCCTGAGCTGCAACTACTTGATGTTGCTCTATCATAGTAGTGAAGTTATCAGGGCCCTTTCCAAAGTCTCCGAATCCCAGCTCCCCTCGAGAAGAACAAATTTAGTGTTGAATTAAGCACCATTTAAAAAAAAAAGATGGAACAAGAGTGAAAGCAGCTCAGTGCCCCAAGGGTTTCTCAGGATGGTAGAAATCCACGCATCAAGATGATTTGTCAGTTCAGCAGGATGGAGGCAAATTATGTCTTTGAAGATTCGTATGCAAGACTTGTGAAAGGAGAAAAATTGACTGGGGTTTGATCTACAGTAGAAAACTTAATTCCACTTTGAAAACACATCAGATCTGCTGGGTAATGAGTGAGGAATGAAGAGATGCCACATCACTGATCAACCTGCAGAAGCTGCATTCAAAAACACCCCAAAAATCAAAGTGAAATAAAATCATGCGGCACATTTAGTTAAAATATCATTGCAGCAACTCAAAATGGTGCTCAGTAGTTTGTGTGCCCCCCCACATGGTGGTATTCATGCACAGGTGTTCTACACCAGTGGCTGCTGGAGGTCATTTTGTAGCTCTGCAGTGCTCATCCTGTTCCTCCTGCACAAAGGAGCAGATACCAGTCCTGCTGATGGGTTAAGGACCTTCTCCTGTCCAGTTCTCCTAGAGTAACTGTCTGTCTCCTGGAGTCTCCTCCATGCTCTGAGACTGTGCTGGGAGACACAGCAAACCTTCTGGCGATGGCACGTATTGATGTGCCTTCCTGGAGGAGCTGGACTACCTGTGCAGCCTCTGTAGGGTCCAGGTATGACCTCATGATGCCAGCAGTGACCCTGACCCTAGCCAAATGCAGAACTAGTGAAAAAACAATCAGAAAATATGAGGAGGGGAAAATGTGAGTGTCCTCCACCTGTTTGGGGGGGGGGGGTCTCATTGTTGCCCCTCTAGTGCACCTGTTGGTAATTTCATTAACACCAAAGCAGAACCCCTCTGATACTTACTGACCAGATCAATATCACAGAGGTTTAATGACTTGATGCTGAAAGTATTGGTTTAGTTTTTTGATCAGCGTACATAATTCTGCTAAATTCTGTTTATAGAAATATCCGGCTGACTTTGGTGTTGTTTAAATTCTGTGCACATATAGACAAATTTACCTTTCCACAGCTTAAAAGGAACAAATTGCATATCCAGTGGACAGCAGCTATTGTGTGTCTTATAAAAGGATGCCCTGTCAGTGGACGTCTCAGAGTGGCAGAGAATGGGCCTTCATCACCTGTCAGGCTGTTACTTTGGGGCAGGGATTTGGACTATATTTAGCAAAAAGGTGACAGCCCAGAATGAATGAGCTGTCACCGTCACGGCAGCCTGACAGGTTTTAAATTTAAAATGGTAATTCAGCAACAAGCAATACAGCGTAGTGGTTTACACACTTGCCTCAGCAAGCAGGAGCATCCTGGGTCAATCCCGGGAGGAGACACAAGTCCGCTGAGGGTTGGATCAGGAACGGCATAAAAATCGGAGCTGGAAGAAATTTCTGGGGAGAAGATGATGGGAATGATGGAGTTGGGACATCATTTTATAAGTGCCATCCTTTCAAAACCAAGTTAAACTGGAATTTGGCATCTACATATTTTTAAAAAAATGAATAGAAAAGTCATATTTATGCTTTTGATTTATAAAACATGCTCATGTCACCTGTTCAGCTTTAAGGGGAAACCGAGATAAATGCACATTCTGGTCTGTGTGCTGTCTCTCACACTGTCTCTGAAACAAAGGCAAAGCTTGCACACAGAAGAGACGGCTGAATGAGAACGAAGAGGAAAATTCCACATTTATTGATGGTGGCATCCAATTGATCTGGAATCAGGCTGGGTAATTGCACTTTCCTTTTATGTTGGGTTTGTTTGTATTGTGAGGCGAAGGAGGATTACTCCGCCTCCAGCAGACACCCACACTTGGAAGGCTCACACGCAGCATTTAAAAGGAATAAATAACTCTGTAATAACACTGCTGTTGCTTGGACTGGAGGGAAAAAAGCACTGCCATTAAAAAGGTGGGAGGACCCATCAGTGCTGAACGTCTCTGTAAAGTTTCTGCCTTCGTCCTGATTGGACAGAAGTTCATTCACAAAGAGATCCGGTCACAGGTCAGACTGCACGCTCTGTCCTGTATCACTGTAGCACTCGCATTTCAAGTTTAATATATGCAAAAGTTGTAGAGATCCACTTGGGCTCAGATATCCTAACAGCTCCTCGTGATGCATTATTTAAGCTAGCTACAAAAATGCATAAAGCCAATGTCCTCTGAACCTGTTCCTCCTCAAAAGTAAGTGCGCTCACACCCCTCATACTCTTATTGGATAATATCAACATATCTAAAAACCCGATTAGGACCCTTAATTAGAAAAAGTCATTAGTTTTCCATTAATTGCATCGACTAACGTAGAAGCTGAGGATGGCTGGTTGCACCTGTTTTTACCTGATTAATTTGAACTCCATAAAAAGGATTGAGAACAGAGAACTGACAGCAGCTACAACTTGATCTTCACAATAAAACCTGAACTCCTCTAAAGACCTGCCGGAAGTCTGCGCCTCCCACAGGAAAGTCCATACGACTAATATACGATATGATGCAGCTTCATGTCTCTTCAGCTTAGCTTTAGATTGTTTCCTCTCTCTCAGGTTTTTGGTCCAAAGTGGCAGTTTCTAAAGTGTGTGTATTCATTAATCCAGCCATTTATTCAAGTAAAACATGTAGGAAGAAGAGTTGGAAAAACTCCCCCAAAAACAAGATTAAGGGGCTAACCTCCCCCTGATTGGATTGCTACTGCAGCACAAGCAACTATAATTGATGCTTAATGCAACAATGTTTCTTGAGGGAAGAGCAATTTAATTTAATTCGGCGCCATGAAGGGCTGGCACAGCATTTAACACAGACATGCTACGCTGAGGTCAATCAGAGAAAATAAAGCAATTTAAAAAAAGTCAAAAAAACTAAAGCAGACAAAGAGGAAATAAGCAGCAGAGGGGGGAAATATCTGCAACAGCAATGTAATTATGTTACTGTATGCACATGTATAACATTAGTGCAGAGCATGGAGTGTGCAATAGCTCAGACCGTCACAGCGGGTTCTGCACGTGGATCTCTGTAGCTGGACTGGAAAAGCTGTGTGTGTGCCCATTAAAACCACCTGTCACACCAGAAAGGGGGGGTGGGGGTGGGGGGGGCAGCATGCAGGAGGGCACAGTTGTTGCTTTAGCCTCCTCACATGAATCAGGAACAAGGAAATGAGGAGTGCTGCACGACATCACTCCTGGCTACAGTTAGCATTTAGTTGCAGAAGATGAAATAATGAAAATATTGACTTTAAAAAAAAAAAAAAAAAAAAAAAAAAAAGGTCATTTAACATGATCCTTTTTTTGTATCAATGCTCTTAGCCTCATGTCAGCGTTGGTTCTCACTTGGCTCAGTATTTGTGTCCCTCTTTTTCAGGGCCTAATCTGTCACTTCTCACACTTCATGAAAGAAAATGATGGGCTCTGGGATCAGCTCCAGGCCCCCTGCAGCCCTGAACTGGATAAGTAGAAGAAGGATGGATGGATGGATGGATCTTATTGGCCGGCATTGACCACTAAATAATGACTGGATCTTGACATGAGCCTGAGTCAAACTCTTTGGAGGTTTCAGCCTTTTCAGAATAGCACGTTGCTTCGTGATGATACAGAATTCGAGGTTTTGCATGTTTAAATTCGTAGCAGTATCTGAGACCTACGTTATCATTTTCCTCTTCAGCTGGAGGAATCCTTGAAAACACTAAAAGTATCCAAGTATCTGAGCAGCAGCTCTGTTTGTGCAGCAGTCTCCCTTCTCACTTGCAGATCAGTACAGGCTCTTTTCAAGGAGCCTAAACCTGCTGAAGAAGGCCAGATGGTGCAGTCAGCTGGCCTCCTCAGAACTCGGCATGCATGTGGCTTGTCCTCATTCAGATCCCTTTGTCGTCTAATGCCTGCTTGGATCCAAGTCAACCTGTGCCAGGCTGGCCGGATCAAAGGGAATATTTATGTGGCGCTCCTGGTAGGTTCGGCTTCGAGAAGAATCAGTGGATTTCTGCTTCTTCTGCGCTTCTTTTTCCATCAGCAGGAGGGCTGGAGGCTAACCTCGCACCGCTCAGGTAATCTTCAGACTGGAGGCGGCTGTAACAGAGCTGCTCATATGCGGAGCTTTGATCTTGGCACTGTTTCTTTCTTTGCTTTGGCGTGGCTCACCGGCAGCTTGTGAGTCGTCACTTTGCATAGAGGTCCGTAGTGAGAGCTGATAGTGATGAGGTTTTTCTTCCCCCTGCACAAACCCCTTGCTTTTTATAAATCTGTTATTCAGCTCCTTTTATTAAACTCTGTATGGGACCCTGTTGCTTTTATCAGTGTGTTTGAAAGGAGGAGGATTAAAATATGGAGAGCATCCAAATCCTGACACATCTGAGAGAAAGAGCTCTGATTGCTTGAGCCCCCCTCCTTATCAAAGACAATTTATTATGAATGCCACTGTCATTAATTTACACACATTATGTTATTAACCCCTTAAACACTGGGCTATTTTTTTTTTTTTTATTTTTACCTGGGGGGGGGGGGACTTATTAAAAACTCTAAGGTCAAAATAAATGGCCTTGGATTCTGTGGGTCAGTCTCCTGTTGTTGACTATTAATCCAGGAAAAGTTCAAATACAGAAAATATTTACCCACTTATTTAAATAATCATAACATCCATGCTCGATAACCTCTGAGAAATAACAGAAAACTTTGACCAAGAACAGGGTAGGGCCTGCCAAGAGGAACAAGAAGCAGGAAGTAAAACCAACAAGACACGTAAAGCATGCAAACTTTCAGAGTAAAACAGGAAGTAGCCAAAAGACAGCACTGAGACATGAAGCCTGACAGTGAGCAGGATGACAGGAGGACACAGAAGGCTGAAATTAACAGGAACCCCTGGAGCTGGTGTCCTGATTGGTTGTGTCATAATTCATTAATCAGTGGGAACTAAATTAACTTTGACCAACTTAGTTTAAACAGTACTGAGATCAGTGCTCAAATTTTTAGTGATGTTTCCCACTGCTTTATACCTGAGACAAACATTAACAACAAACCTCATTTTATGCAAACTTTACTGTCTGTCCAAACTTTAGGGAACTGGCAGCACAGGACACAGTTTATTTCATGAAGAGATGAGGGAGACTTTACTGAAAGGACTTCAGCAGTAAAGAACAAGCAGAGTGAATGTGAGTCAGGACCGATGGTCTACATCGATTTCTCTTCAATTTCCCCGGCCAACCTCCTAAAAGGGATTAATGAAATTTTATCTAATCTAATCTTTAGGAAGAAAACTGACTAAATGCATTTCCTCTGGCAGGAAATGCATGGGAATAAGAGCAAGTTGTACATGTTGAGTGTTAATTAAAAGCAGTTAATTGAAATCATTAAGAAACTGGTTGCGTGAAAGAAAATATTAAGGAATGGTGTGTGTGCTTAAGGTTTTCCCAGAAACAAATTATGAACACACTGTCAGGATCTGTGAATCCTACAAACTGCTGGAGTGTGAGGAAGAGGACCTAAGATGCAGGAATGAAGAAAACAAAGCTGTTTATTTAGGCTGTTTCAGAAGTCCATAACACAAAGTCCAAAAGGGGATTATAAACTATATCTAAAGGCGCAGGGACACAGACACTCTGACAAGGACTGAGGGGACGACAGCATTATATATACACACAGAAGAGCAATCAGGGGAAGTAGAGACAGCTGGGGAAACAAGACACAGCTGAACTGAAACAGATGACGAGACAAAGGGAAGTAAAACTTAAAGCAAAGCACAACTATCAAAACAGGAAGTGACAAGAGAAAAAAAAAAAAGCCAAACACAGAGACTGAGACAAGAGACGAGGGACCCAGGGGAGGCAGAGACTAGAAAGTCCATAAACTCAAAAACACTGCACCACGGCACGCTCAGCGATTAGAACGCTTTATATTTGAATATTTGAGCCTAAACATGCAAAGATATGTCGAGATGTACTGCTAACCTGCAGGCTGATGGTTGAACTCTGAGTAATCTCTGAAATAATGTTTGATCTGATCCAAAAAGAGAGAAATTTCTTTATGAGAGCCCAGTAAGGTCACATGACCCCTCCACACTCTAAAGATCTTATACATGCATTTGTTTCCTGTTACACTGGAGAACGGGGTATTGTTTTCAGTATGTTTGTTTGTTAATATTAATTAAAAAAAAAATCAAATCTCTTATTGATCTGATATTCCGTACACAGTTGTGGAGAACTGGCACCAAAAGAAACGCCGTCTGGATCCGATCCAGATTCTGGATTTGCAGCCTGTGAAACTTCATTTAATTCATATTTTTTCAGCCACATCTCAGCTGAATAAAGACACATCACTTGCAGTAAGAAGCATATAGATAGGCAATATTTGATTGGAATATGATCCATATGCACCGATTACTTTGCTGCTGTTGAACACCTTTAAGCTGCTTTGTTGGCTTCGTCTCTAACCTTTCCAGGACCACGAATGAGCGGGGTCCCAAACTGCAGGCCTCGAGGGCCGGCGTCCTGCAGGTTTTAGATGCGTCTCTGCTTCAACACACCTGAGTCAAATGGTTGAATTACCTCCTCAGTATGCAGTAATTCAACCATTTGATTCAGGTGTGCTGGATCAGGGACACATCTAAAACCTGCAGGACACCGGCTCTCGAGGCCTGCAGTTTGAGACCCCTGGCCTAGCCTCAGTTTGACCCGACTGGCATAAACCAATACTTGAAATAATGAAATGAAGATTGATGCCAACCCACTCTAATTCAGAGGGGGTAAAGTACATGCTGCAGTTTCCCCTTCACACACACTGTGGTCCACTGTGGACTGAGACTTTGGTGTCTCAGTCTGTGACACGGTGGCTGCTTCAGCCCTGCTTCAGATTTTAATGTGACTCATGATAGGGTGTGAGCTCGTATCTTAATTATGCTGAAAATGTATCATGTGATAAGCTGATTGGTTGGTCCAGTATTTATTTTAGCAAGTAGACTTAAAGACTAAGAATAAAACAATAAGCAAATTCATTAGAAGTTAAAGTTTTACTGTGCAGCAGAGATTTCACACAAACTGTTGATAAACTACTGACCTTTGCCTTTTAATTACTGAAGGAAAATATGCATTAATATCTATTTTTTCATAACGTGGACTTGGTGTCAGCTCCACTCTGAGCTAATATAAACTTTTAAATCAATTTGAAGCTGTCCCTCCGTGAGTTACTAATCTTCCTTACACACAGATAGAAATTTCTAAAGACAGATATCTTGTTCGGGAATGAACTCTGAACACCTTCAAGGAACAATCTTTTATCTCGGCTCTCTGCTCCCATCAAGAACACGTCCTCCAAGGTCTCTCTGACTTCAGACTGGCTCTGCAGCAGCCTGTACAGGCCAGCGATAATGACTTTTGTGCTATGAATAAATGACAGAAAGCTCTTTCTTCTCCCTCCACTGTGGAGGATGTGAATCCTGTCACAGCTCGTGTCCTGGAGCACAGCCTGGGCTATAATGAGTGCTGGTCACTGGTGACGATGTTATCATCCGGCTCCGGGGGACATGGCAGAGGAGTAAAAAACATCCAGGTCTGTTCCCGCCACCTCTTGCTCTCCTTCATCCTTACTAAAGGATAATTAGGCCCCAGAGGTGAAAGAATTACCAGGTATCTTAGGAGAAAGCAGGCAGTGCCTGAAAGCCTGAGGATATCAGTCTAGCTGTGGCCCCTTTTTGACCTTTACCAGTTGTTGTTTGCAGTTACGCGTCGTCAGCTAATTTGTCTATAGAGTCATGTATTTTTCACCAGTGGCACGCTTCCCTCTAATTATCGCTATTCTTGCAAACTCTAATTAGCTTGCAGCAGGTCAGCTCACCTCTGTGGTGTGAAACAATGCAGGGATCCACTTCATTGGTTCTACTTTCACACACTAACACATCTTTAAAAAAACCTCTTTGCTTTTCCCTTCTATAGGAGATTTTTACAAGTCTGACTTCCTGCTGCTTTGCTTATCAGAGTCCAGAATTCCTGTGTTTAAGGAAATAATGGCTGCCCAATCAGATACAATCGAAGTAGAGTTTACATGTGCAGAATATTTCTGAGCACGTGGTGGAAAAAAGGAAGCAGATCACCCTATCCCTGCATCCTCTTCTGTCACCCCAACCCTCTGCATGTCCTCCTTCACCACATCCATCAGTCTTCTCAGTGGTTTTCCCATTTTCCTCCTGCCCGGCAGCTCCGTATTATCCACTCTCCCTCCTCTGCACATGAACCGTCTCAGCCTCGCCTCTCTAACTTTGTCTCTAACCTGAGCCGGCCCTCTACTCGTTTCTACTAATTGCTAATTGTTACAGACACTTAAGTCAGAGAGAATAAAATATGAAGCACAAAGAATTTATAAGGTCTTTAAGATTAATCAGGGCCCCGCTCCATATAGCATTACTGACAAATTTAACATGCAGTAGAATCTCACCCAGTTTTCCTGTTCCATCAGCTTAAAACTTTTATAATTTGAAATACCTGAATCATAATCTCACCCACTTATCGCTTTTCTTAACAGTGTATCCAGTTCAGTGTGGTGGAGGGCGGGAGCCTATCCCAGCTGTCTCAAGGTAAGGAGGCAGGCTACACCAGGGGTGGGTGCTGGTGTGTCGCAGGGTTCCTGAATGACAAGATAATCCCATATGACATGTTTGTGGTGACTTTTACAGAAAGGCAAACACAGTCTGTGACCCATAACCCCCACCACAGCTTATTAATAAGCGGTTCATCTGGTTAATGCAGCAACAAAACAAGTGGAGTCTTTCCTGTGCTGATGGGTTTCTGAGCTAATGAACGATCTCAGAGCCCAAATAAACTAGAATGATGCTTGTTTTCCACTGATAACACTGCAGGTTGCACGATGCTAACTTAGTAGCAACAAAGCATCCGTCCATCTGATTGTGTGCAACACACACACACACACACACACACACACACACACACACACACACACACACACACACACATTTCTGCAAATACAAATACATTAGCAACAGTGAATTTTTTTAGATTTTACAACACTTCGTTATAGAGAAGAAAAAAACATCATGTCCTGTTTTACCCAAGACACAAAAAAACACACCAGCCAAAATAATTCAAATATATTTTATTGAATGTGAAAATGGCAGAACGTTCTGCAACTGTAGGGATTTATTATATTTATAACCACTGCAAACACTAAACACTGAACTGACATTTATAACCATCAGTATTAATTCTGTGTTAAATAACAGAGTGCAGAACATGCTTATTTCAAACTAGCCCGTCCATTCAGAGCAGGTAGGAAACCTCACATGTGCAGGATTTGCACGTGTTCCTCACACTCACTGAAATTATTTCAGATCTTATGTCTGTGTCAAGGCACCCTCTGACCTCTGTATGAGCTCTGTTCCTTATGCTGTGTTCCATATATGAGCGCTCCTATGCTCTCTTATTATTTCACTGTTTTGGAAACTCATCCTTGTTCCATTCAATTCAATTCAATTTTATTTATATAGCGCCAAATCACAACAAACTGTTGCCTCAAGGTGCTTTGTATTGTGGGTAAAGACCCTACAATAATACAGAGAAAACCCAACAGTCAAAACGACCCCCTATGAGCAGCACTTGGCGACAGTGGGAAGGAAAAACTCCCTTTTAACAGGAAGAAACCTCCATCAGAACCAGGCTCAGGGAGGGGGGGTCATCTGCCGCGACCGGTTGGGCTGAGGGGAGAGAAAGACATGCTGTGGAAGCGAGCCAGAGATTAATATCAATTAATGATTAAATGCAGAGTGGAGTATAAACAAAGTAAATAAGGTGAATGAGAAACAGTGCATTATGTGAACCCCCCAGCAGACTAGGCCTATAGCAGCATAACTAAGGGAGGGTTCAGGGTCACCTGATCCAGCCCTAACTATAAGCTTTATCATAAAGGAAAGTTTTAAGCCTAATCTTAAAAATAGAGAGGGTGTCTGTCTCCCGAATCCAAGCTGGAAGCTGGTTCCACAGAAGAGGCGCCTGAAAGCTGAAGGCTCTGCGTCCCATTTTACTCTTAAGTATCCGAGGAACCCCAAGTAAGCCAGCAGTCTGAGAGCGAAGTGCTCTGTTGGGGTGATATGGTACTATGAGGTCTTTGAGATAAGATGGGGCCTGATTATTCAAGACCTTGTATGTGAGGAGAAGAATTTTAAATTCTATTCTAGATTTACGAGTGAGTCTGGAAAACGAGTGAGTCTGGAAAATCAAGAGGAGGAGGTGTGTGCCTAATGATTAATAACAACTGGTGTGACAGTAGGAATGTTGTCCTTCTGAAACAATCATGTTCACCTAACCTGGAGCTCCTAACCCTGAAATGCCGTCCCCACTACCTGCCCCGCGAGTTTACTTCGGTCATCTTCAGCGCCGTCTATATTCCACCTCAGGCGGACACAAACACTGCACTATCCGAGCTACATGAGGCTATTTCCACCTATCAGGCTAACCAGCGTGATGCGGCTCTCATCGTAGCCGGGGACTTTAACAGTGCAAACTTGAAAAAGCTGATACCGGAGTTGATTCAACACATCGACTGCCCCACCAGAGGAGAGAGGACCCTAGACCACTGCTACTCTCCATTCAAAGATGGCTACAAAGCAAAGCCTCTTCCGCCTTTTGGGAAGTCTGACCACACCTCTGTACTTCTCATGCCGAAATACAAACAACGGCTCAGGCAGGAACCCCCTGCTGTGAGAGAAGTGACATGGTGGTCTGATCAAACAGAGGCCGCTCTGCAGGGTGCGTTGGATTCAACCGACTGGGACATGTTTCGCAGCAGCGCGGGCGGAGACATCGAGGAGTTTACGGAAACTGTTGTGGGATTTATTGGGAAAGTTGTTGAAGACACTTCACTTAGGAGGACCATCAGGACTTTTCCCAACCAGAAGCCGTGGGTGGATAAATCTGTCCGCGACGCCCTGAGGTCCCGCACCGTTGCCTACAACTCCGGCCTCGCCTCTGGGAACATGGAGGACTACAAGGTTGCATCATACAACGTCCGCAGAGCGGTGAAAGAGGCAAAACATCGCTACGGCCGCAGACTGGAACAGCAACTACAACAGTCTGACCCCAGGGGACTGTGGCAGGGACTACGCACCATCACGGACTACAAAGCACCACACACACACCCGGTGAGTGCCGACGCTTCTCTGGCTGATGAACTCAACATCTTCTTTGCGCGCTTTGAGTCGGGAAGCCGACAGCCCGCTGCGCTCCCGGCCGGAGGGGCGGAGACACTCACTGTGACGGAGCGCGACGTGAGGAGGGCGTTTAGACGTGTAAACACCAGGAAAGCGGCTGGACCAGACGGTATTAGTGGACGTGTCCTTAAGACCTGCGCTGACCAGCTGGCACCTGTGTTTACAGTGATATTCAACCTCTCACTGAAACTGTGTGTGATTCCCACCTGCTTTAAAAAGTCTATCATAGTCCCTGTCCCAAAGAAACCACACCCCAGCAGCCCCAATGACTTCAGGCCCATAGCACTCACCTCTGTGGTGATGAAGTGTTTTGAGAGACTCATCAAGACATTCATCCCCTCCTCACTGCCCACCACCCTCGACCCACTACAGTTTGCATACCGGCCAGACAGATCCACAGATGACGCCATATCCTTCCTCCTCCACAAGACCCTTTCACACATAGACACTGGTAAGGGGAACTATGTGAGAGTGCTGTTTGTAGATTACAGCTCAGCATTCAACACCATAGTTCCCTCCAGGCTGGTCTCTAAGCTGCTGGACCTGGGCCTGGGCCCATCCCTGTGCAGGTGGGTTCACAGCTTCCTGACCAGCAGACCACAGGTGGTACGAGTGGGTCACCTCACCTCATCCTCCCTCACCCTCAACACTGGATCCCCCCAAGGCTGTGTGCTCAGCCCTCTGCTGTACTCACTGTACACCCATGACTGCGAGGCCACGTCAGAGTCCAACGTCATCATCAAGTTTGCTGACGACACTGCTGTTGTGGGACTAATCTCTCACAATGAGGAGACAGCCTACAGGAGAGAGGTCTCCCGCCTGGAGAACTGGTGCCAGGAGAACCACCTCCTGCTCAACGTCAGCAAAACAAAGGAACTGATCGTGGACGTCAGCAGGAAGCAGCAGAGGGACTACCATCCACTTGTCATCAGTGGTGCTGAGGTGGAAAGAGTGGACACCTTCAAATACCTGGGAGTGACCATCTCACAGGACCTGTCCTGGACTCATCACATAAACATCACTGTGAAGAAGGCCAGACAGCGTCTCTACCTCCTCAGGCGGCTGAGAGACTTCAAGCTCCCACTCAAGGTGCTCAGGAACTTTTACACCTGCACCATTGAGAGCATCATGCGTGGGAGCATCACCACCTGGATGGGAAACTGCACCAAGCAGGACTTCATGGCCCTAAAAAGGGTGGTTCGTTCAGCTGAACGGACCATCAGAACCACCCTCCCCAACCTGCAGGACATTTACACCAAGCAGTGCAGGCTGAGGGCCATGAAGATCCTAAAACAGCCCAGCCACCCCGGACACTCTCTCTTCTCCCTGCTCCCATCAGGCCGGCGTTACCGCTGCCTGAGGGCTAAGACTGAAAGGTTGAAGAAGAGTTTTTACCCACAAGCCATCCGTCTGCTCAACTCTGAGCCCTAACTGGACCATTATTGCACAGTGTAAATATTATAATTTAAAAAGTGTGTATAGTGTATAGTATATAGAGTATAGTGTATAGTGTGAATTACTTTTTTTTATTTTTATTCTTCTTATTTATATGTGTGTGTATATAAGGTTGCAGGTACAAAATACATTTCACTGTGCATTGTACTGTGTATAACTGTGCATGTGACAAATAAACACTATCTTATCTTAACAGGGAGCCAATGAAGAGAAGCCAATATGGGAGACATCTGCGCTCTCTTTCTAGTCCCTGTCAGTACTCTAGCTGCAGCATTTTGGATCAGCTGAAAGCTTTTCAGAAAGCTTTTAGGACAGCCTGATAATAATGAATTACAATAATCCAGCCTAGAAGTAATAAATGCATGAATGAGCTTTTCAGCATCACTCTGAGAAAGGATGTTTCTAATTTTAGAAATATTGCGCAAATGCAAAAAAGCGGTCCTACATATTTGTTTAATATGTGCATTGAAGGACATATCCTGGTCAAAAATGACTCCAAGATTTCTCACAGTGTTACTGGAGGCCAAAGTAATGCCATCCAGAGTAAGTATCTGGTTAGACACCATGTTTCTAAGATTTGTGGGGCCGAGAACAAGAATTTCAGTTTTATCTGAATTTAGAAGCAGGAAATTAGAGGTCATCCAGGCCTTAATGTCTTTAAGACATTCCTGCAGTTTAATTAATTGATGTGTGTCATCTGGCTTCATTGATAGGTAAAGCTGAGTATCATCTGCATAACAATGAAAATTGATGCAGTGCTTTCTAATAATACTGCCTAAGGGAAGCATGTATAATGTAAATAAAATTGGTCCTAGCACAGAACCTGTGGAACTCCATAATTAACCTTAGTGTGTGAAGAAGACTCCCCATTTACATGAACAAATTGGAGTCTATGAGATAAATATGATTCAAACCACTGCAGTGCAGTACCTTTAATACCTATAGCAAGCTCTAATCTCTGTAATAAAATGTTATGGTCAACAGTATCAAAAGCTGCACTGAGGTCCAACAGGACAAGAACAGAGATGAGTCCACTGTCAGAGGCTCTAAGAAGATCATTTGTAACCTTCACTAATGCTGTTTCTGTACTGTGATGAATTCTGAAACCTGACTGAAACTCTTCAAATAAACCGTTCCTCTGCAGATGATCAGTTAGCTGTTTTACAACTACTCTTTCAAGAATCTTTGAGAGAAAAGGAAGGTTGGAGATTGGCCTATAATTAGCTAAGACAGCTGGGTCAGTGATGGCTTTTTAAGTAGAGGTTTAATTACAGCCACCTTGAAGGTCTGTGGTACATAGCCAACTAATAAAGACTGATTGATCATTTTTAAGATTGAAGCATCAATAATTGGAAAGACTTCTTTGAACAGTCTAGTAGGAATGGGATCTAACAAACATGTTGCTGGTTTGGAGGAAGTAACTATTGAAGTTAACTCTGAAAGATCAACTGGAGCAAAAGAGTCTAAACAAATACCAGCAGTGCTGAAAGCAGCCGAACATGAAGAATAATCTTTGAGATGGTTATGAATAATTTTTTCTCGAATGTCTAAAATTTTATTTGTAAAGAAATCCATGAAGTCACTACTAGTTAACGTGAAAGGAATACTCGGCTCTACAGAGCTCTGACTCTTTGTCAGCCTGGCTACAGTGCTGAAAAGAAACCTGGGGTTGTTCTTATTTTCTTCAATTAATGATGAATAGTAAGATGTCCTAGCTTTACGGAGGGCTTTTTTATAGAGCAACAAACTCTTTTTCCAGGCTAAATGAGCATCTTCTAATTTAGTGAGACGCCATTCCCTCTCCAGCTTTCGGGTTATCTGCTTTAAGCTGTGCGTTTGTGAATTATACCACAGAGTCAGGCACTTCTGATTTGAAGCTTTCCTTTTCAGAGGAGCCACAGTATCCAAAGTTATACGCAGTGAGGATGTAAAACTATTGACGAGATAATCGACCTCACTGGGAGCAGAGTTTAGGTAGCTGCTCTGCACTGTGTTGGCACTGAAGAGCATAACAATGAAGGAATTAGATCCTTAAACTTAGTTACAGCACTTTCAGAAAGACTTCTACTGTAATAAAACTTATTCCCCACTGCTGTGTAATCCATTAAAGTAAATGTAAATGTTACTAAGAAATGATCAGACAGGAGGGGGCTTTCAGGGAATACTGTTAAGTCTTCAGTTTCTATGCCATATGTCAGGACAAGATCCAGAGTATGATTAAAGTGGTGGGTGGGCTCCTTTACATTTTGAGAGAAGCCAATTGAATCTAACAATAGATTAAACGCAGTGTTGAGGCTGTCATTCTCAGCATCTACATGGATGTTAAAATCACCCACTATAATGATTTTATCTGAACTGAGCACTAAATCAGATAAAAAGTCTGAGAAATCAGACAGAAACTCTGAGTAAGGACCAGGTGGACGATAGATAATAACAAATAAAACAGGTTTTTGATTTTCACAATTAGGATGGACAAGACTAAGAGTCAGGCTTTCAAAAGAATGAAAACTTTGTCTGGGTCTCTGATTAATTAATAAGCTGGAATTGAAGATTGCAGCTAATCCTCCTCCTCGACCTGTGCTTCGAGCATTCTGACAGTTACTGTGACTCGGGGGTGTTGATTCATTTGAACTAACATATTCATCCTGCTGTAACCAGGTTTCTGTAAGGCAGAATAAATCAATACGTTGATCAATTATTAAATCATTTACTAATAGGGACTTGGAAGAGAGAGACCTAATGTTTAACAATCCACATTTAATTGTTTTATTCTTTGGTGCAGTTGATGAAGCTGTATTATTTATTGTTTTTGAATTTTTATGCTTAAATAGCTTTTTGCTGATTTTAGCCTTGGTTTTTGGTGGTCTGGGAGCAGGCACCGACTCTATGGGGATGGGGTTTTGGGGGGATGGCAGGAGGAGAGAAGCTGCAGAGAGGCCTGTAAGACTGCAACTCTGCTTCCTGGTCTCAACCCTGGGTAGTCAGGCTTTAGGAGGGTTAATAAATTTGGCCAGATTTCTAGAAATGAGAGCTGCTCCATCCAAAGTGGGATGGATGCCGTCTCTCCTAACAAGACCAGGTTTTCCCCAGAAACTTTGCCAATTATCTATGAAGCCCACGTCATTTTTTGGACACCACTCAGACAGCCAGCGATTCAAGGAGAACATGCGGCTAAACATGTCGCTCCTGGTCTGATTGGGGAGGGGCCCAGAGAAAACTACAGAGTCCGACATCGTTTTTGCAAAGTTACACACCGAGTCAATATTAATTTTAGTGACCTCCGATTGGCGTAACCGGGTGTCATTACTGCCGACGTGAATAACGATCTTACCAAATCTACGATTAGCCTTAGCCAGCAGTTTCAAATGTCCATGAATGTCGCCTGCTCTGGCCCCTGGAAGACATTTGACTATGGTCGCCGGTGTCTCTAGCTTCACGTTTCTCAAAACAGAGTCACCAATAACCAGAGTTTGTTCCTCGGCGGGTGTGTCGCCGAGTGGAGAAAAACGGTTAGAGACGTGAACAGGTTGGTGGTGTACCCGGGGCTTCTGCTTAGGACTACGCTTCCTCCTCACCGTCACCCAGCTGGCCTGTTTTCCCTGCTGCTCGGGATCTGCTGGGGGGGAGCTAACGGCGGCTAAGCTACCATGGTCCGCACCCGCTACAGGGGCCTGGCTAGATGTAGGATTTTCCAGGGTGCGGAGCCGAGTCTCCAGTTCAGAAAGCCTGGCCTCCAGAGCTACAAACAGACTACATTTATTACAAGTACCGTTACTGCTAAAGGAGGCCGAGGAGTAACTAAACATGTGACACCCAGAGCAGGAAAGTGCAGGAGAGACAGGAGAAGAAGCCATGCTGGTAGTGAGTCGGCTAAGGGCTAAGCTACTAGCTGAGCTAAGCTAGCGAATTTCTAAAAACAAATAAAGTGAGTAATGTAAATACAGGTGATTCAGCAAAGAGTATGCTATTTAAAGTAGGTGAAGATTACACTAAAATATGTTATTATCCAGATAAATCGAGTTATACAGATATAACAGCTAACAGACAGCAAAACACTGTGCTCCGAAACAGGAACAGGAAGTGATACAATACCGCAGTGAGAGCCATTAAAGACCAGTGGACGCCTGTCTCTGAGGGAAGCTGAGAAAATATTATAGGAACATGGACAGTTCTCGTGACGGTGGCAAGGTCCCCCTTAACATGCAGGGTTGAGTCACCTGGGCACACCTGGGAGAATCATTAATGCCAGACCAGAGCAAGATCCCTGCTAGAGTGGATGAGACACACCTTCTTCTCCCTCTGGGCCTTTTGTTTAAATGCTGAGAACCTCGTAATTGCAGAAGGACGTCTGCATAAGCAGAAATGCTGCGCTGACTCTCCCTGTGAATTACAGGATGATGCTACACATGGTAACTTTACCTGCACTGAAATTTAAAGACCTGGTAGTTTTAATCAAAAAGGTCCAATTTTGTAAAAGCTTTCATTCATTCCCACAGGAGCCCGACACCCTGTGGGACACAGCCTTACGTGTCGCTCACAAAGAACAGGAACACGCTCCTTGTTAATTTTTTTTTTTTCCTTTTCACTTCGGCCCACTGACTAGCAGGAGCAAATCAAATTAAAGTGCTTTCTCTCCTCTGTGGGGTATTTGTGAAGGAAAGAAATGCCCAGTTTCTTTTTCTTTAATGAGTAATGTTTGGATGGAGAGCAGAGAGCCGGATGATGAATGGTCCTCTGTACCAGCATCTTCACCTCATCATGTGTGTGGCTTTGTGTAGAAAACATCATCAGCCTTTTATGATTTCTCCCTGTGACCCCATTACAGCATAAAATGATGGTAGAAATTAATAATCAAAAATCAGAACAGAGACCTTTAGAAATGATGTAAATGCATAAAAACCAACTGAGACCCTGAAAGGTATAATGGGTTAGAGCTGATTTTAAGGGGTAATAATGTTCGTTAATAGAGAGAGACACTCAGGTATTCAAAGACAGTGCAGCAGCCTTTAAAAGTGTAACTGTCACCCAAATTATTCAAGTCTGTGTCATGTTTGGTCACTTCCTGTTTTATTTTGACAGTCCAGCGTTCCCTGTCCTTTGTGTTTGGTTTTGCTTCCTCTGTGTTATCAGGTTCATTTGGTCCACCTGTTGTTCCCAGCTGTTTCTACTCTCCCTAATTTCTTGATGTGTATTTAAGCCCTCAGTTTTTCTCTGTTCTTTGTTGTGTTGTCGTCTGTGTTCTGTCCTAGCTGTGCGTTCCCCTGGTTAGTGGGTTTCCCGGTTCCTCCCAGGCTTTGTATTTTGTCTTTAGTTAAACCTTGGTTGAGATTTTTGTTTGTGTTTTGAGTTTTTGTATCTTGTGAGCCTCCAGCAATTATAGCTGTTTGAGTTTAGCTCCGCCTCTCGTCCTGCATTTAGGTCCACCTCTGCCAGCCCCACAGCCTAACTGTGACAACTTTGCAAATATTAGTTTTGCCTTAATTTTCATATACATGAAGAGTTCAGATGCAAAAAAAACTCAGAGCTCATCTGACAGCAACAAAAACTTTACTTTATTAGTCAACAAGTGAAATGCTTTATTTTCAAATATGTAACTTAAGTCCCTCTACTGGGTTTTTAACAAATCTGATGGTCAAAAACAAATAAAAAAACAAAACACATTTCACAGTAACTGGGTCGTACACTGTGCTCGAAATAAATACGCAGAAATATAAACAAAATGTATCAAAAATGTAACCAAAAATAGATTAATTTAGGGGTTGCCATAGTGGATGATCTACCTCCATCTGACTCTATCCCAGCATCCTCCTCTGTCACACCAACCCTCTGCAGGTCCTCCTTCACTGCATCCACGAACCTTCTGAGGTCTTCCTCTTTTCTCGCTGCCTGCAGCGCCATCTTCAACACCCTTTGTCTAATATATCCACCCTCCCTCTCTCACTTTGTCTCCAAACTGCTCACTCGGAGCCTGAGCTCACTTTGATGGGCTCCTTTCTAATCTGAGCATCTTCAGCTCTCCCTTTTTGTTAGCACCACCATCTCCAAACCATAAATCACAGCAGGCCTCACTACCATCCTGGAAACCTTCCCTTTCATTCTTGCTGCTCTCCTTCTGTCACGAATCACCCCTGACACTCACCTCCACCCGCTCCACCCTGCCTGCACTCTCTTCTTCACCGCTCCTGTGCACTTTCCATTGTTTTGGGTTTAAACTCATCCACCTTCACTGTCATCTACTCCATTGTTACACCTGTGTCCCTCTCATTCACACACCTGTATTCTATCTTGTTTGTACTAACCGTTATTCCTCTTCACTCCAGAGCATACCTCCACCTCTCCAGGTTCTCCTCCACCTGCTCCCTGCTCTCACTACAGATCAGTGTCGTCTACAAACATCTCAGTCCACAGAGACTCCTGCCTGACCTCATCTGTCAGCCTGTCCATCACCATCGCAAACAAAAGTGGACTCAGAGCAGATCCCTGATGTAATCTCACCTCCACCAATCTGTCACCACACATCTCCACCACTGTCTCTGTCCTCATACATGTCCCGCACCACCACATCCTTCTCTGCCTCTCGTGACTTCCTCATGCAGTCCCACAGTTCCCCTCAGCATCCCATCATCGGCTTTCTCTGGATCCACAAAGAGACAGTGAAGCTCCATCTGAGTTTCTCTAACTTCTCCATCAACACTCAAAGCAAACACGGTACACGGGACCTTTGAATGCCACAGGATCTGCTTTGTGTCTTCTGATCAGTGGTGCTGATGAGGTACATAGTACATTTTGCTAACAAAGTTAAGAGACAAAAAGAGTGTGAAGCGACTCAGTGTGGGATTTAGCAGGTTTTGATTTGCACAGAGCTTTCACTTCATAGCATTTGTCTCATTTTTCACTGAGGTGGCATTTAGAGGCGTCTGCATCTGAGTTCTTCATCTTTTTATGATTCTACACATTATTGTCACAGAACATCAGAAAGAGTTAAAACTGTGGAAATGCTGGAGATTCACTTTGAGCACCATGAACCAATAACACTCCTCTCTTACAGATGTCACAGGATTTGACCTTTAATTTAGTTTTACTTTGTCTGATTGACTTTCATGCTAATTTGTGCATATTTATTGATATAATCGGGGGGGGGGGGACTCTTCCTGATGGATCTGTAACTTGATTTCTTTCTTTCCCCTAATAACATGTTATAACACTTTCATACAACTCGTACTTTTTCTTTAAGTGTTTTTATTTGGTTCCCACTTATCAAAATAAGAGCCTTTTCAGGATCGTGCAGCACGGTTTCTTCAGTTGGTTACAATTTTCTCATAAAGCGTGGGATGATCTCATTAGTCTGGTCCTTACCTTCAGATTATTAGTTTTGAATTCATGGCCTTCATGTTATTTCAGAGAAGTATGAAGACAACAACACCACAGCAGGCATATTGTAGAAAAACTGAATAATGTATGTTCGTCCTTTCTTTAATATGTCATCACAGAGAATATAAAACTCATCAGTTCAGTCTTAAACAAGAAAATGTAATTACAAACACATCGAAGGAGACTTTAAAGCTCCTTTCATACCCAGAGCAGCACCGTACATGTGACTATAATAAGGTGCTGAGGGGAAATGGCACTTAAGAGACTCTTATGGTCCGTACGGTGATACCATGTATGAACCAAAGGACATATAAGAGCACAGTCTGATCAGACAGATGTCTCTTTGAGGAAATCCTGCAGGAGTGAGCACAGCACCTTTTTAATGGTGTTTTCTGCAGATAGAGCTTCACGTGTGCTGCATTGTATTTTCAAGCAACTATGATAAAATGTGATACATTTGTCCCAATGCAAAGGAGTCGTGTCACTACGTGTAGTGGATATAATCTCTAAATCCTCTTAATGTTTTTTTCCTTTGACAGGAGAGATTAAACCTGGAAGACCTTCGTGCAGTAAAAATTTCATATAAATGAACCTATTAGGTGCTGCTGGTGAAACTCAGACTGGGGATTTTGCTGCTACGTATCAATATCCAGCCTTGTTATAGATTATCTCTTGGTGCCAGAAGCTCTGTTACTCCCACTTTACAGAACAATAATTAGTTGAACATGAGTGACTTAAATGCATTCAGGTTTATTTGATCTTAATGACTTAAAGTGTGAACGCGATGTTGATGTTTGTGTAAAATATCTCCATAAAATATAAATTTATTTTCATGAAACTCGCAGATATGAATGTTCCCTGACTGGAATAAACTAATGAGCCCCTCATTATTCATGTAGCTCAGTGGCTCTCAAACTTTTTCTTCCACTTTTAAACTTTGTAAAAAACTTCTTTTTTACAGAAAAGGAACGAAGCTGAATTTGGGTCAGCAGGACAGGAGCATCGAATGTTCTTCACTTCCGCTGAATGTTGGACACTTCCGGCTGAGGGGACGCTGGCGCGTTTTGCAGCCGCTACTCGCCGAGAAAACCTTTTACGTCCTGATGTGTTTAAGATTTGTGTTCATTTGGCTGATTGGACTTTTTTTCTGTGTATGTGAGCTATCGTTTCTCCATTACTCATCGGTTCAGTTTTCAGTTGGGCAAGCTTAACACCTTGACACCTTAACACCTCTAATCGGCCGGCTTCGTGACCTTACCTAGCTGCTTTGACTCATAATGTGGGTCAGCCTGATCTACATCTGGTCTGCTCTTGTTTGGACTCTTTTGCCACTCCTCACTCAACCAGTGTCAGGTCTCCTCCAGTTAACGGCTGCTGAGCTCCTTCGACTCCGCTGGCACCTGTCCGTACCTCCGCCGGTGACGCTGCGTCTCCACCCAGACATCGCTCTCCCGCCTCGCCGGAGATAGTCACTGAGGGTCTCACCGAAACTTCCAGCTTGACAGGTCCAAAACCCATTAACTCCATCTGGTCCACCACTCGTCAGCCTCGCAAGAAGGCCAGCCGGTCTGCTGATCTCAGCCCGCTGGCCAGGTCACCAGTCCGTCTGTCAAACCTGCCTCCACCGCTGTCAGCTTCAGTCTGCTCAACATCCGTTCACTCACAAATAAAGGACATCTCACCAGGATCTGTTTGACTTAGATCCTGTTGGCTCTCACTGCGGTATTGTATCACTTCCTGTTCCTGTTTCGGAGCACAGTGTTTTGCTGTCTGTTAGCTGTTATATCTGTATAACTAGATTTATCTGGATAATAACATATTTTAGTGTAATCTTCACCTACTTTAAATAGCATACTCTTTGCTGAATCACCTGTATTCACATTACTCACTTTATTTGTTTTTAGAAATTTGCTAGCTTAGCTTAGCTAGTAGCTTAGCCCTTAGCCGACTCACTACCAGCATGGCTTCTTCTCCTGTCTCTCCTGCACTTTCCTGCTCTGGGTGTCACATGTTTAGTTACTCCTCGGCCTTCTTTAGCAGTAACGGTACTTGTAATAAATGTAGTCTGTTTGTAGCTCTGGAGGCCAGGCTTTCTGAACTGGAGACTCGGCTCCGCACCCTGGAAAATCCTACATCTAGCCAGGCCCCTGTAGCGGGTGCGGACCATGGTAGCTTAGCCGCCGTTAGCTCCCCCCCAGCAGATCCCGAGCAGCAGGGAAAACAGGCCAGCTGGGTGACGGTGAGGAGGAAGCGTAGTCCTAAGCAGAAGCCCCGGGTACACCACCAACCTGTTCACGTCTCTAACCGTTTTTCTCCACTCGGCGACACACCCGCCGAGGAACAAACTCTGGTTATTGGTGACTCTGTTTTGAGAAACGTGAAGCTAGAGACACCGGCGACCATAGTCAAATGTCTTCCAGGGGCCAGAGCAGGCGACATTCATGGACATTTGAAACTGCTGGCTAAGGCTAATCGTAGATTTGGTAAGATCGTTATTCACGTCGGCAGTAATGACACCCGGTTACGCCAATTGGAGGTCACTAAAATTAATATTGACTCGGTGTGTAACTTTGCAAAAACGATGTCGGACTCTGTAGTTTTCTCTGTTTAGCCGCATGTTCTCCTTGAATCGCTGGCTGTCTGAGTGGTGTCCAAAAAACGACGTGGGCTTCATAGATAATTGGCAAAGTTTCTGGGGAAAACCTGGTCTTGTTAGGAGAGACGGCATCCATCCCACTTTGGATGGAGCAGCTCTCATTTCTAGAAATCTGGCCAAATTTATTAACCCTCCTAAAAACTGACTACCCAGGGTTGAGACCAGGAAGCAGAGTTGCAGTCTTACACGCCTCTCTGCAGCTTCTCTCCTCCTGCCATCCCCCCAAAACCCCATCCCCATAGAGTCGGTGCCTGCTCCCAGACCACCAAAAAACAAAGCTAAAATCAGCAAAAAAATATTTAAGCATAAAAATTCAAAAACAATAAATAATACAGCTTCATCAACTGCACCAAAGAATAAAACAATTAAATGTGGATTGTTAAACATTAGGTCTCTCTCTTCCAAGTCCCTATTAGTAAATGATTTAATAATTGATCAACGTATTGATTTATTCTGCCTTACAGAAACCTGGTTACAGCAGGATGAATATGTTAGTTTAAATGAATCAACACCCCTGAGTCACAGTAACTGTCAGAATGCTCGAAGCACAGGTCGAGGAGGAGGATTAGCTGCAATCTTCAATTCCAGCTTATTAATTAATCAGAGACCCAGACAAAGTTTTCATTCTTTTGAAAGCCTGACTCTTAGTCTTGTCCATCCTAATTGGGAAAATCAAAAACCTGTTTTATTTGTTATTATCTATCGTCCACCTGGTCCCTACTCAGAGTTTCTGTCTGATTTCTCAGACTTTTTATCTGATTTAGTGCTCAGTTCAGATAAAATAATTATAGTGGGTGATTTCAACATCCATGTAGATGCTGAGAATGACAGCCTCAACACTGCATTTAATCTATTGTTAGATTCAATTGGCTTCTCTCAAAATGTAAAGGAGCCCACCCACCACTTTAATCATACTCTGGATCTTGTCCTAACATATGGCATAGAAACTGAAGACTTAACAGTATTCCCTGACAGCCCCCTCCTGTCTGATCATTTCTTAGTAACATTTACATTTACTTTAATGGATTACACAGCAGTGGGGAATAAGTTTAATTACAGTAGAAGTCTTTCTGAAAGTGCTGTAACTAAGTTTAAGGATCTAATTCCTTCATTATTATGCTCTTCAGTGCCAACACAGTGCAGAGCAGCTACCTAAACTCTGCTCCCAGTGAGGTTGATTATCTCGTCAATAGTTTTACATCCTCACTGTGTATAACTTTGGATACTGTGGCTCCTCTGAAAAGGAAAGCTTCAAATCAGAAGTGCCTGACTCCGTGGTATAATTCACAAACGCACAGCTTAAAGCAGATAACCCGAAAGCTGGAGAGGGAATGGCATCTCACTAAATTAGAAGATGCTCATTTAGCCTGGAAAAAGAGTTTGTTGCTCTATAAAAAAGCCCTCCGTAAAGCTAGAACATCTTACTATTCATCATTAATTGAAGAAAATAAGAACAACCCCAGGTTTCTTTTCAGCACTGTAGCCAGGCTGACAAAGAGTCAGAGCTCTGTAGAGCCGAGTATTCCTTTCACTTTAACTAGTAGTGACTTCATGGATTTCTTTACAAATAAAATTTTAGACATTCGAGAAAAAATTATTCATAACCATCTCAAAGATTATTCTTCATGTTCGGCTGCTTTCAGCACTGCTGGTATTTGTTTTGACTCTTTTGCTCCAGTTGATCTTTCAGAGTTAACTTCAATAGTTACTTCCTCCAAACCAGCAACATGTTTGTTAGATCCCATTCCTACTAGACTGTTCAAAGAAGTCTTTCCAATTATTGATGCTTCAATCTTAAAAATGATCAATCAGTCTTTATTAGTTGGCTATGTACCACAGACCTTCAAGGTGGCTGTAATTAAACCTCTGCTTAAAAAGCCATCACTGACCCAGCTGTCTTAGCTAATTATAGGCCAATCTCCAACCTTCCTTTTCTCTCAAAGATTCTTGAAAGAGTAGTTGTAAAACAGCTAACTGATCATCTGCAGAGGAACGGTTTATTTGAAGAGTTTCAGTCAGGTTTCAGAATTCATCACAGTACAGAAACAGCATTAGTGAAGGTTACCAATGATCTTCTTACAGCCTCTGACAGTGGACTCATCTCTGTTCTTGTCCTGTTGGACCTCAGTGCAGCTTTTGATACTGTTGACCATAACATTTTATTACAGAGATTAGAGCTTGCTATAGGTATTAAAGGTACTGCACTGCAGTGGTTTGAATCATATTTATCTCATAGACTCCAATTTGTTCATGTAAATGGGGAGTCTTCTTCAGACAGTAAGGTTAATTATGGAGTTCCACAGGGTTCTGTGCTAGGACCAATTTTATTTACATTATACATGCTTCCCTTAGGCAGTATTATTAGAAAGCACTGCATCAATTTTCATTGTTATGCAGATGATACTCAGCTTTACCTATCAATGAAGCCAGATGACACACATCAATTAGTTAAACTGCAGGAATGTCTTAAAGATATTAAGGCCTGGATGACCTCTAATTTCCTGCTTCTAAATTCAGATAAAACTGAAATTCTTGTTCTCGGCCCCACAAATCTTAGAAACATGGTGTCTAACCAGATACTTACTCTGGATGGCATTACTTTGGCCTCCAGTAACACTGTGAGAAATCTTGGAGTCACTTTTGACCAGGATATGTCCTTCAATGCACATATTAAACAAATATGTAGGACCGCTTTTTTGCATTTGCGCGATATTTCTAAAATTAGAAACATCCTTTCTCAGAGTGATGCTGAAAAGCTCATTCATGCATTTATTACTTCTAGGCTGGACTATTGTAATTCATTATTATCAGGCTGTCCTAAAAGGTTTCTGAAAAGCCTTCAGCTGATCCAAAATGCTGCAGCTAGAGTACTGACAGGGACTAGAAAGAGAGAGCAGATTTCTCCCATATTGGCTTCTCTTCATTGGCTCCCTGTTAAATCTAGAATAGAATTTAAAATTCTTCTCCTCACATACAAGGTCTTGAATAATCAGGCACCATCTTATCTCAAAGACCTCATAGTACCATATCACCCCAACAGAGCACTTAACTCTCAGACTGCTGGCTTACTTGTGGTTCCTAGGATACTTAAGAGTAGAATGGGAGGCAGAGCCTTCAGCTTTCAGGCACCTCTTCTGTGGAACCAGCTTCCAGCTTGGATTCTGGAGACAGACACCCTCTCTATTTTTAAGATTAGGCTTAAAACTTTCCTTTATGATAAAGCTTACAGTTAGGGCTGGATCAGGTGACCCTGAACCATCCCTTAGTTATGCTGCTATAGGCCTAGTCTGCTGGGGGGTTCACATAATGCACTGTTTCTCATTCACCTTATTTACTTTGTTTATACTCCACTCTGCATTTAATCATTAATTGATATTAATCTCTGGCTCTCTTCCACAGCATGTCTTTCTCTCCCCTCAGCCCAACCGGTCGCGGCAGATGATTGCCCCTCCCTGAGCCTGGTTCTGCTGGAGGTTTCTTCCTGTTAAAAGGGAGTTTTTCCTTTCCACTGTCGCCAAGTGCTTGCTCATAGGGGGTCGTTTTGACTGTTGGGTTTTCTCTGTATTATTGTAGGGTCTTTACCCACAATACAAAGTGCCTTGAGGTGACAGTTTGTTGTGATTTGGCGCTATATAAATAAAATTGAATTGAATCGAATTGAATAGATATTCTAAGTAATATTCTTCAACCCCCTGACTCATTTCCCTCTCACTTTTATTCAACTGCAACTTGCAACTATTTTTCACTGAAAAAATTAACAAAATCCACCAGCACCTCTGCTGTGTTTCTCCGCCCTTCCCCTCCATCTGAATTCTCCCCCCGGCCTTTAACACCATCTCCCACAACATCCTCCTCATTAGATTATCTTCCACTGGCATCACCCGCACCCCTCTTGACTGGTTTTGATCTTCTCACAGGCTGCACTCAGTTCATCTGACAATCCCACCCTCCCCTGTTACCACGGGTGTGCCTCAGGGTTCTGTCCTGGGGCCCCTCCTCTTTAATCTTCTTCCCCTTGGCAATATCATTTGTATATCTTTAATATCTTTTGTAAATTTAGTATTAATTTTTCACTGCTTTGCAGATGACACCCAGCTCTATCCACCAAACCTAACTCGTCACTCCCACCCTCCTCCCTCACTACCTGCGTGTCTGAAATCAAATCCTGGTTCAGCTCAAGCTTTCTTAAATTAAACACCGAGTTCCTCCTCGTTGGAACAAAATCCATTCTATCCAAAGTCGACAGTTTCTCCCTCGAAATCACCAGCTCCTCAGTTTTCCCCTCCCCTCAGGTTAAGAGTCTGGATGTCATCCTCGACAGCACTCTCTTTCCACTCCCATATCAATAATATTACTCGGACTGCATATTCTCATCTCTGAAACACTAATCGTCTCCGCCCCTCCCTCTGCCCACATACTACCTCCATCCTTGTTCATAGTCCTTGTTACCTCCCTTATTGATTACTGTAATTCTCTTCTATTTGGCCTCCCTCTCAAATGGTTCAAAATTCAGCCGCTCGCATTATCACTACTACCACCCCCCCCCCCCCCCAATTTCACCACATCACCCCAGTCCTAGAGCAGCTGCATTGACTCCCAGTTCAATTCAGAATTCAATTCAAAATTGTTCTGAATACATTCAAAGCCATCCACCTGGCCCATCCCTATCTGATCTTCTTCTCGCCTCCTCCTCCCACTTCCTTCGTTCTTCTTCTTCCATCTGCCTCACCGTACCCCCCGCCCACCTCAGCACCACGGGGAACAGAGCTTTTTTCTCGCTCCGCTCCCCGATTGTGGAACTCTCTCCTGCCTGACATCCGTAATATTAACTCTCTCTCCCTGTCTTCAAAGCACGACTCAAAACTCACCTGTTTAAGAACACCTACTCCCTTCAGCTCCCAGGTCATTTGAATTCTATTTCTTTTATGTGATTGTTGTTGGGTTTGTTTTTCTTCTGTAAAGTATCCTTGGGTGTTTTGAAAGGCACTTACAAATAAAATATATTAGTATTATAAATGCATGCTAAAACAGGAAAAATGATATAGCATATTAAACATTGCTCCAGTGGCAGCTATCAGACACTTTTTTCATGTGGTTCTGGATGATATCCGGTCACTGTCAGAAACAATTCCAACGTGATGTTCTTTACGAAACCCTGTGTTAGTTTCTGCAGATGTAACGGGACTCAAACCTTCCAGAAAGTTCAGCTTCTCTCATCAGTCCACAGAATATTTTCCCAGAGGTCTCGGGTCATCCAGATGTTTGTTGGCAGATGTGAGATGAGCCTTTGTGTTGTTGGTCAGCAGTGGGTCTCTTCTTAGATGCCATTGTTGCCCAGTCTCTTTCTGATTGTTGAATCATGACCTCTGACCTTAGCTGAGCCAAGTGAGGCCTGCAGTTCTTTAGATGTTCTTCTGTGACCTCCTGGATGAGCTGTTGATGATCTCTTGGAGTAATTTTGGTAGGTTGGCTGCTCCTGGGAAGGTTCCCACTGTTCCAGGTTTTCTCCATGTGTGGATAACGGTTCTCACCGTGGTTCTCTGGAGTCCCAAAGCCTCAGAAATGACTCTGTAAGCCTTTCAGACTGATCGATGTCTCTGACTTTGTTTCTCAGATGGTTCTTTAGAGTGTGGATTTACTTTTTATGAAAATAAAATAAAATAACTGGTCATCCACTAACACGGTCCCCCCGATACATGCATCAGCTTTCCTGCTGTGAATACGTTGGCACGCTGCTGTTACCACTTAACTGTAATTACTTGTGCTAACAAGTTTTGTCCCATGAGTCATGCTGTACTTTAAAATGAGAATTGTCATGGCTGACATTATATTTCAATTACATATGTTGGATTAGCGAATCAGTGGAAACGGCTCCGACTTTCTCAGAAATGTGGTGTGTGAAGCATAGTTGTTTTTTTTTTTTTGTTTTTTTTAGTTTTGATTCTTGGTCTTTGTTAAAGTTTGTGCTGCATCCAAAAGAGCTCAACAGTGACATTTCACTGCATATTAAATGATGTAGATAACATTTTACCAGTTGTTCCAGCAAAGTTACGGAGAACTATTATTGCACCTTGCAAACCTATCTTTATGCCAAAGCAGCAATCACAGCACAATAAAGAGCATAACAGATGGAAAAGGTGCATGTGCAATTATACTTTTCTACTTGCAATGATCTGTGAGGTGACAAAGCTCAGTAATCACACATCAGAGTTTTTCACAGTCGCTGAAGCAGAACAAAACTGCTGTTGCTATGAGAAGCATCGAGGTGATAATGTGACAAGAAAAATGCAGGCTGGTGTGAAGCAGCTGTGACCTTTAGCTATGAAAAGTAAAGCACCTGTATGAGCTGGATCTGTAATTAAATATTCAGCTCGGTGTGGGCAGATTATAAACAAGTGAGTGTGATGGTGTCTTGGCTCCAAACTGAGAATCTTATTGATGATTCTCATCTCTTTGATTATAGCTGGAAACAAGACCTGAATCTCATTTTTTACATCACCAGAGTTGGAGATCATCATCTAAACTTTCATCAGTAAAGGAGACAAAGGGAGTGTGGAGACACTGTCATGGTTTAACTGCCTGCTTTACTTCTTCCCTTGTTTTTATTTTTGTAGCCTCTGCTGCAAACTATAAAGCAAGGCCAGACTAATGGGATTAAAATAAGATACAAACAAACAGTGGTTATACAAATTTATATTGGACAGTCGCAGTGCAATAAATTGTGGCATTTGCACTCGTAGTGTAAAATAAGTGACCTCCAATTACTCTTTTATTCATAACCACATTTCCTAACCTGGTAGCATTGCAACAGTCTGAACAGCAGCATCACCAGTAGATAAATTGTGTGTTTGTACTTTGGTTGCTAGCAGATTGCTGTGGTTGCCCGTAGATTGCATGGAAGATGCTGACTTATCTGCAAACACTTCCTATTAACGCGTCAGTGGTAGAGAAACTTAAAACAGAGCTTGTTCACCTTCAAAGTAAAAGTCGTGCCCTACCATTCAAACCAACCACTTTTCACAGTTTCACAAATACTTAGTGAGCAGTTGGATTGTGTTCCACATAAACGCCAATCTGCTAGCAACCAAAGGAGGTCGAAAGGAGATTTTCAGTGCACCATATACGGATTTACAGCATATTTCACTGAGCAACAGCAAGCAACCTCCTGCAGCCAGTAAATACAGCAATTCATTTTTCCAGAGCGAGCGGTTGCCAAGTACTTGCAGCCCGTCTCTTGGCCTGCGAGACTCGAGCCTGACGGGGAAAACATGGTTCTGTGGTGGTCTGGAGCACAGCCTATGGACAGCTTTGCAGAACCATCACTGGTCTTTTTTTGTGCTTCTCCCATTTGTGGTGAACTCCACTGTCACTTCATTCCCTGTTCTGGCCCACCCGACCAATCAGCATTCAGCCTACACACAACCTCATCCCCCTCAAGCTATTTGCTGTTGCTTTTTTAGAGCACTGCACACACGCGGGCTTGCGTAGGTTGCAAACCCTGAATACCTACAGAAACTGCTGCACCATAACTTTGCTTTAAGATGTGCTAATATTGCATTGATTGCATCAAGTGTTAATATGCTGCCGTATTAGTGAAATCATTTAATTCCCATTGGTGCTTTTGTTGTCACAAAATAACTTTTTATCATAAAACAATTTCTCTCAACTGTCTTCAGTGAGTAATTTTTATCTGTGTTGCCCAGCTGTGGAGTTTCTGTACTGCCCACGCCATCAGATTTAAAGGCCACCTCTCTGAAGGGAGCCAAAAAGCACCAACAGCACTGAGGACTGCAGTGACAGTAAATGTATCACAAAAAACTATTGTGCATCACCACCAACTGCTATTTAACTCATCAAGCAGCAGTATGTGAAATGCTTTTTGCAGCAGACAATATGGCTTGATGAGTGAGTCAGCAGCTTGTGAGCTGACAAAGCACCCTGTAATAAAAGCTGTAATCAAGTTGAGGGTAACTTTGCAGCGGATTTGGCTCGCTGCTCTGACTCCCAGGAGGGAACAAGGGCGCCTGGTCTGATCCATCTGTTCCTGCATCAGGTCATCCAAAAAATCTGAGAGAAAGGTGGGGGATGAGCTGACAGGAAGGGGGGAATGAGAGCCGTTACTGGCTGCCAACTTGGCTAAACACAGCAGCACTGCAGTGAAACACATCTGTGTATCCATGTGGTCATTTCTCCTCCTTCGCTGTCATGGCAGCAGGAGGATGATATTCAGAGTTTCCGTCTCCATTCGGGTTGAGTTCTTGGTACAAAACAAAACTTAATTTTGTTGGGCTGCATCAAGGATTAGCAAAGCACTGAATATTAAATATAGATGAGATGATTAATGCATATGCTTGCTGTTTCTGAGCAAGGGCTCCATTAATTAACCCCCACCCCCATTAGCAAGTGTATCGGCTGCTGGTGGGTGTGGAGTTGCAGATGGCAGGGGAGCCTTCGGGAATCCGATGTGGGCTATTTGGAGCTGCTGTGTTGGCGAGGTTGCACTCCTACTTAGTTCCCAGTTCTTCGTGAGAGCTGTAAATTTTCACAGGAAACCAGCAAACGGGTGCTGATGATACTGTAAGAGCAGGAAGGCTTGAGAAGTTTCTATGGAAACTAAAAGATATTCCTCAGATGTACATTAAGGATTCATGTAGCTGCTGCAGAGAACGTTAAAGCTAAAGCTGAGACTCTCCAAAGGTCCACATGGCTTTGAACCTCAGTGCTCTTCGGGGAACCAGTCTCCTCAGCAGTGTGGCGATATTTTCAGTTTTGGAGTTGCTGCTTAAAAACTACAGCAGATCCTCAATAGATGTCGAATCGCTTTAAAACAGCATTCATATCTACTTTTTTCAAGTCTTTGTGCACATTATTTGCACCTTCTTACCCTTCAAAAGGTGAGGAGCTTTGGAAGAAATCCTCACGACAAACAGCTGCGTGTTTTTGATAAGTCCAGAGAGCAGAAAGGGAGAAACACCATATATATATATATATATATATATATATATATATATATATATATATATATATATATATATATATATATATATATATATATATGAATGTGAGAGAGAGCAATTGTTCCTGTTGTCTCTGTGGAGTGCTTTGAGCTATTAGAAAAAGTTTTCCACTGGTTTCAAGGCTTATTGAACTTCAGTGGTTCTCTCAATTGAGTCTAGACTTAAAATATCGGTTTTCCCACTTCTGTAGCTCTCACTGAGACATGAGCTTTATGTCTGGGGGCATTTTTATAAAAGCACATCACAAAACCTGATTTAAAAAGAAGCTAATGATATGGTATAATTGGACAGATTGTACAGAAGAACAGTGATGTGTGATGCTGCAGCGATTCTTGAAACATTAAGCTTGCAGTTTTAGAGCGTACTGTGTGGAAACTGATGTTTGGCGTCCTTGGAGCCGCTCAGCAGTTCAGTGCTGGTCAAAAGGGATCTTACCTAACAGCATTAATAGCTCACCCATGCCCCGTGTGCTCAAAAGTCTATAGGGGATGTTCTGTCATGAACTTTGACCTGCTTCATTGATGTCCGCCGTTAGATTCCCCTGTACTGCCCTTTGTACCGAGTCTCAGACCATCTTCCTCCATGTAAGCTGCTCACTTTAAACAGGCCGTGCTGAGTCTTCCTTCTTGAAACCAGCTGCTGACCCCAATCATGTAAGAGGAGTTTCACCGTTCAGGTTCGCATGTTTGCTCAGTATAACTTTGATGTCTTTGCTGCTATAAAAACCTTATACTTGAAATCAAATTCATCTCTGCTCATATACCAATGCTATGGACTGTGAATTAAAGTTTTATGGTACATGGAATTACTGCCTGGTTTGGAAGCTTTTTAGATAATGAATTCAACTTCTTTTGTTTTAGAAGTCACAGGGAGGGGCCATGATGGGTGGTGGGCAGTTAGGAAGACCATGGAAAGAGTACAGTGAAATTTTTTTTTTTTGGTGTTGTTATTTTTAATATATATTTACTTTTATTTTTCTACTGTTTGGTGTTTTGTATTGGTTTAAGCCTTGTATGAACTGCTCAGGATGATATTCTGCACCGCAGCCCAAGGTTTGGACCCAAATGAGGGACCCCAAGGATCAGCAGGAGTAACAAAATCCAAAAAGTCTGCAGTTAATACAGAAAACTGAGCAGGGGGCACACTGGGAGGAAAACCTAACTGGAACAACACACACACACACACACACACACACACACACACACACACACACACACACACACACACACACACACACACACACACACACACACCAGGGGAGTGGAAACACCTGGGCAACAAGAACAGCTGAAACCAAAGATAATGAGACAGGAAGTAAAATTAAAAACACAGAAGACAAACCGCTACCAACATAAGACAGGAAGTCACTCACCCTAACAATAACATGAGCAGCTATCATAAATAAACCTCAGCAAGAATAAATGTAAATTAACAGGAAATGAAACAAAGAGCTAAAGGCTAAAAATAAGGAATGCAACAAATATAAATAACAAACAAACCAAGAACCAGACTGAATTTATTTTTGATATTCTGAGTCCACAAAAACTCAAAACTCTGGGTTCATGACCCACGACCACGACAGGGTTTACATCCTGTGTGTGCTTAACGTCAAACACACACCCTTTGACTGTATACTAAATGAAATAATAATCCATTTTATTTGTGGGCACCTTTCAGGACACTCAAGGTTGCCTTACAAGAATAAAACAGTAGCTTATAACAATAAAACACAAGATGCATAATAATACAATGATAAACAAATATAACAGTAAAAGAAAAGACACATCTGTTAAACCAGGGAGTGAAATCCCTAATAGCCAACGTAGTTAGGTTCCGAAGGCTTGTTTGAATAGGTGAGTTTTTAATTGGGATTTAAAATGGGATAAGTTCTTGATGCCCTTCAAGGATAGGGGTTGGTGAGTTCCAGAGATGGGCAGCTGTATAACAAAATGCCCTGGACCTGTAGAAAGATGGACAGAAGGTGTAATGAGAAGCATGGAAGAGGACGAACAAAGTGAGCGTAAAAATGAATGAGATTGGCAATATAAGGTGGGTGGAAGATTATGGAGGGATTTGTAGGTAAGTAGGAGAATCTCGTATTGAATATGATGGTTTATGGGGAGCCAGTGAAGTTCTTTAAGAATGGGAGTAATGTGTTGGGTAGAAGGAGTTCTGGTGATAATACAGGCAGCTTTGGAGTTTTGGACCAATTGAAGTTTGAGAGGTAGACCGGAGAGGAGTGAGTTACAGTAATCGATGTGAGAAGTGACCAGGGCATGGACAAGGACAGCGGTGCTGGCAGGAGGGAAGGGTGAAGGCGGTTTAGAATAGAATAGAATAGAATAGAATGCCTTTATTGTCATTATACAGGATGTACAATGAGATTGGATTGATTGGATTGGATTGAGTTTATGTTATGTAGATGAAAGGATGCGGACTGGGCAATGTTATTAATGTGGGCCTCATAAAGTGTGCTATCTAGGATAACACCCAAGCTCTTCACTTGGGAAGCGACGGGAACAGTGAAATTATCAATAGTGAGTTTAATTATTTAGATTTGGCAAGCGTAGACTTTGTGCCAATCAGCAAGACTTCTGTTTTTTCGGTGTTCAGTTGAAGCAGATTTTGTGAAAACCAAGATTTTATTTCCAGAAGACAGTCAGAGAGGGAGGACGGGGGTAGAGCTGCGGTCGGCTTAGATGACCTAATAGAGCAGGATGTTGTCAGCGTAATGGTGAAAATGAATACCATGTTTTCTAAAGATATGTCCTAGTGGTAGGAGATAATAAAAAGCAGGGGACAAAGAACAGAACCTTGGGGAACGCCAGAGGAGACTGGAGTAACAGATGACTTATAATTTTTAAGCTGGTTAGATTCCTATAAAAACAGAGCTTGTGTCAGAGTGCCTGTGTCAGTTTGTTGTCCTACAACAACTGTGTCGCTGTTTGTGGAGGACTTTCAAATCTGAGCTTCAGGCTGACTGTAAGTAGGTGTAAAAATGACAGATTTGCAATTTTTGCAGATTCATCCCAAATGGCCATATTACAGATTTCTTGTAATTGCCACCTTGACTCCACTGATAGCCTGAATAAAGTCTTACTGCCGTTTTATCCCCGTCGTCACACATGGGTGGCTTTAAAGGCGGCGACTCGGTTTTCCCTACTATGGCTGGAACACAAGCTGGTATTGTGTTTCCCAAGTCCCAAGAAAAAATTTGGGTGACTGAAGTGATGAGGATCCAGGGCTTTAGTGGGTCTTCTCCCTGAGACCAACAGTGGGCAGTTTAAACTGCCGTTGTTTCTTCTGTCATCAGCACAGCTGTGCAAAGAGCTGTGATTCACAAGCTGGGCGGTCCAAAAAAAATGAAGGGAAACATCTCCTGGCAATGTGTTGCTGGGCAGAATGCAATTAGAGACAAGGATGCTAAACATAATTGAGTGTGACACATGTTAATAGCCTTTCATTTAAACAATTTTGGATCTACAGTCTACAGCTGGACGTGCAGGCCGAAATCAGAGTGGATGCTCTTGGAAAACAACAAGTCATTATGTTGCTGCGAGAGCGTCGGCTGCCAAACGTGTGCGCAGTCACAGCCAGAGGAGCCCACAGCCTGATTGCTCCCTTGCAAATATATGAGTTAGACTGTTATCTGTGCACCTGCGTCTCTGTCGGGGCTTAGAAACGGCATTATTTTAAAATGTAAAAGGGAGCAGTCACTATGAATTGCAGCCATTCTTTGCTGCAGTACGAGCAGCACAGGTGCGATGAATGAGGAATGACTTTTATAGAATAAGCTTTTGCGAGCCAACCCTGGCAGGAAATTATTTCAGTACAGAAAAGATATTCAATATTCAAATAGAGCAGAGCAGCAAACAGGAAGTGAGCTTAGAGTCTTCTAAAGGGCATCCGAACTTTGTCCCAGGAAGAGAAAAAGCCGAGCACAGCAAAGAGACTAAAGATGTGCAGCACAAAAACATATCATGATTCGTGCATCATGCTCCTGTTTGACAGCAGGTCGGTGGAAGTGAAACTCCTGAAGAGAGCAAAGGCCTGAAAAGGCGCCATCTGCTTTAAGATTCCTGCCACAGCAGTGATTCATCTCCATTCACGCTGTGCTGGAGAATTATGTGTGACCCGGCGAGGTTTCCTGCACGGAAAACAACAATAAAGGCAGTCAGTTCAGTCACTCGTCCGCACAGGGAACACTGATCTATGTACGGAGATTTCCCACGCTCTTATCTCCTGGATGTCACAGAGATTTGGCTCGTTGCTCCAGCAGAGCAGATCTCATTTAAGTCATGCAGGTGCTTTTTGATTCAGCATAAAGCCGATTTTGAAGAGTTCAAATATGATGTCGGTGCATCCCTGCAGTCTGTGGATGAACACGGAGATATGAGTTCCAGGCAGTTTGGAAAAAATAAGCATCCTAATAAAGGAATCTACACAAAGACACTGATACTATTTTTCATCTTCTTTATAAGATGCGTATTTTCTCACTATAAACAACCTGGTCAGTGCTGTAGTTTTTAACCTTTAACCAGCAATGAAATCATTCATAGTGCACCGAGACAGAAAAATACCCATATGTTTAATTCTATTCCTCTCTCTTTCTCGCTCTCATATATGCTGATATATATGTCCACTACATAAATGTCGTCAGATCGTGATGATCAGCTGCTTTCAACTGAAGCAGCTTTGCACATAAACATGTGGCGTCTGATCCATTTTTATTCCCAGGGGGGTTAAACATTGCTGTTTGTGCTTCCAAACAAAGCCCAAGGGGCTCTTTGGTGTTTTATGCTGTGATGCAACTCATTTAGATAACAGTGAGACGGGTCTGTCTCTTCCACTGATCAGAAACTTACACCAGTGAGTTATCAGGGATGCTTCTAAAGCCACTTCAGTGTGAAGGCTAAACAGAATGCAGAGCCTCCTCAACAGGACATGAACCGAGGTCACCTCACTGCCAAACGTCACTCTGACAGAGGACACCTGTTTGTAGTCTGGCAGCATCCTGACTACACGGGCTGAGGAACCTGGATGGTTCAATAGTTTAATCACAAGTGACCATGTGGTGTTACTTACTGATGTCCTGGAAATAAAACCTGAATGATGTTGTTGTTGGGAATTCTCTGTTCCCGGTGGACTCTCGATAGACTGAAGGCCACTTTGAGATTTACTCGGCCCGGCGTTCCTCTTTGCTGTTTTTGCCTCGTTTGACAGCCGAGAGATCAGCTGTTCCTCAGGCTCACATTTAGACTTCCGGCCTTGGAAACCAAAAACATCATCCTCTTCCTGTTTGGGTACACAGCTGAGCCTTAATGTTTCCCCACAGATTATAAACATACAGTTACTGTGAGATGAAACTGATCAATAGAAAAGCGTCATTATTCTAATGCCTGTTGTATTAGATTGTCTGTCTGTCCATCCATCATCTTATGCTTATCTGGGGGACCCCAAGGCGTTCCCAGGCCAGCCAAGAGATATAATCTCTCCAGCGTGTCCTGGGGCACGAACACCTCACCCAAGAGGCACCCAGGAGGCATCCCATTCAGATGCCCGAACCCCCTCAACTGGCTCCTTTCGATGTGAAGGAGCAGCGGCTCTACTCTGGGCCCCCCTGGATGGCCACACTCCTCACCCTATCTCTAAGGGAGAGGCCAGCCACCCTTCTGAGGAAGCTCATTTCTGCTGCTTGTATTTGCGATCTCGTTCTTTCGGTCTCTACCCAAAGCTCGTGACCACAGGTGAGGGTAGGAACGTAGATCGACTGGTAATGACAGCTTCGCTTTCACGCTCAGCTCCCTCTTCACCACGACAGACCAGTACCCTGATCCATCTGTCGATCTCCCGCTCCCTTCTCCCATCACTTGTGAACAAGACTTCGAGATACTTAAACTCCTCCAGCAGCAACTCGTCCCTGAGCCCGAGTGCCCGCTCCGGCTCATCACCATCATCCTGATTTAACCAGATATTTTTCTGCATTTCCACAATTCAGCCACTTCACTGAGATTATTGTTTTCTTTATGGTCCTATTTATGACCCCAGGTGGGCCTGCTATAAGGAAACAAATAATAAAGGAAGCCAAGGGCTATTTATAGATTATTAGATGCTGGGTTGTTTCTCTGAAGAACTGGTGAAGAATTAGTGAAAAGTATTTTTACCCTCGGAGCGATCGAACCTAAAATGAAAAACAAAACAAAAAAAACTGTAATTATATAATTATGTCTCATCTCTCAGGAGTCCAAAATAGCAGGACAAGAAACCAGAAACTGCATTTGTAATTTTGTTTGGGTGTTATTAAAGTATTGAAGTTATGTCTGAAGTTTCACATGAAAGTTTTGAGGCTAATTAGATCTCAGAATATTTCAGAATAAGTGTGAAAGAATTAAGAAGCTTTAAGGGGAGAAGGCGAGCCTCACTGCCTTTAACGTTCAGCACCAGCATCCGTCCTCTGAAATGTCCGTCACCACACTTTCAGCTGCTGATCAGGTCTTAATTGAATAAAATGGGTTTTGGGCACTGCCCTTATAATGTGCTGCCATAATCAAGTTCTCACCAGCAGCGCTGTGTTTGAGTCGGGGACGGAGGCCAAACCGATTTTACACGACAGGGAAAAAACACGAGCCAAATTTTAACTGCTGCATCTCACAGTGTGTCTTAGATAAAACACACACACACACACACACACACACACCTACCTGTGAGTAAAGGTCTTTCTGGAGTTTTGTACCACACTTTGCTTCACAGAGCTGTGGTTTTTAAACATATAAAATATTCACCTGAAGTTCAGGTGCAGCGATTCGAGTTTTTCACAGCAGCTTTGGAACAAAAAGTCTCGTTTCTGGAGGACCGACTCAGTTTGATATCAGTGAAAATGCTGCATAAAAGTGTGAGAAACTGATGCAAAACTGAAAACTCTTTGATCACTTCAAAAGTGAATATCAGTGTAATAAGTACACAGTTTTACCTCAAATATGAATTACCATTAAAAGGACAATTATTACCAATCATAACTACTATTACATTAATACATCAGAAATACTACATAAAAGTAAGGTGCAGTATAGACCATAATACATGCTGTTCTGTCTAAATCACTACTTGAACCATTAAAGTTACAAGAAAAGAGACAAAAAAAACGAACTAATCAAAAAACTCGTAACGTCGTTATCAGCTGTTAAGGTGGGAATTTGGCAGGTGGGGGAGTCCTGGTACAGCGGATGTGTGTTTCTCTGCTGAACTGCTGCAGCCTTTTCTAAAACATACGTTCACACACAAACATCTTTCACCTGGTAACACGGAAGATGCAGAGATGCAGAAGAGCTAAGTGTTTTGATCTTTGACCTTTAGGGTCTAAAATGCAGCAAAACCGGAGGACGTGTGGAGGTTTGAGGTCGCAGTGATGTTGACCTTTTACTGTCAAAACACGAATCAAATCATATCTGAGTACGAGGGAATGCTCCCTGCAATAAGCAGCTCATACACAGCCATATATGGCTTTGAAATCTGCTCAACAATAGAATAGAATAGAATAGAATAGAATGCCTTTATTGTCATTATACAGGATGTACAATGAGATTGGAGGGCCACTCCTGTTCAGTGCCATGTAACAGAAAATCAAACTCTCTAAAATAAAAATATTATGAAAATATTATAATCTAGTATGATCAATATAATCAAGAGATATACAGAAATAAACAATGTGTAAAGTATACAAAAAATAGCATGTATAAAAATATATACATACATTGGTGCATCTGTACATTGTAAGAAAAGTAAATATGTGTATACATATAATAATGAAGATGATGAATATTGCACTTGGTGAATGAATATTGCACTAGTGAATGAATACTGGATATTACACAATATAGGAATGTCAGATATTGTTCAGTATGAATAATATAATATTGCAACAACAAGACGACAGTGGTATTCAGTAGCTATCATGAAACAGTTGTACCATTCCTGCATTTAGCATAAGGAAAAATGTCCTGTTCATTAAGCCCTTCTGTTGCATCTCTGCTCCAATTAGCTATACACTTGTGTAGGAGCTGGATCTGTTGCACTAATGATGCTATAGTAAGCCCTGCTGGTCCAACAGAGCTCACGGTTCACCCAAAGCCCCTTAAAAACAGATCCATACTTTATTTAAAGCAGCAGCCCGAGAGAGAGCAGCCACATATTTGTCGGCTGTGCAGCTACACCACAGTTTGCTGCTGAGCAGCTCCTTGAGACCGATGGCGATAAGCACGAGGCACACATTAAATACATTTGTGCCTTTCATGCTGGCTGCTCTGCATTAAAAGATTGCTAACGATGATCATTTTCTTCAGCCTTCATTCAACCCTGAGGTGTGCTGATTAGGCACAACGCTACACAATAACCCTCAAGTGCCCGAAGTCTGGAGAATCGACTTCCTCACAGCCTGCAGCCAAGAAATGAAATGTGATAATGACTTGTTCAGGTTTGCTTTAATCAGTTACATTTATCTGCTCATCAACTTAATAATGATGTTCTAACTAAAAACTGTCCTAAAACCCCTGAAGACTATGCTGACAGAGCAGGTCCTTCTTCGGCTGATGAATGATGGACATTTACCTCAAGACAGACCATAATCTGCGTTACACAAAGCACAAACCTGCATCACTCTAACGCTCTCTCATCTGGATGCATAAATATATGCAACTGACTTAAGAGCTTCATTCTGTTTTAGCAAATTATTAAAGATTTTAGAGTTTATTAAAATATTTATGTTACCCGTTGCCACGGTGCAGCAGCCAGTGCCGCTAATTTGTCTCAGCAAGCAAATAAAACCACTGGAGCAAAAAGCAAAAGAACTCCTCTAGAAGCCTAAAGCTTGTTTAATTATTACAAAACTGACTCTGTAGATGTGTAAAACTCTCAAAATGACATGCTGAGTGTCACACAGTTGTGGTAGTATCCTTGTGTGTGACCATAATGCCACAGTCTTCCCAGGTGTGGACGTCCCAGCAAACTCAGCCCAAGTTCAGAGCCAAAGAGCTCCATCTCAGACTCTGCAGGCCTCAGGATGTTAAATGTTAAAGTTCATGACAGCCCAGCCGGAAAAAAGACTGAATAAGTGTGGCTTGTTTTGAAGAGCTGCCACGAGACATCACAGCTCAGGTTTGCGAAGCTGCATCTGAACGACCCGCAAGACTTCTGGAACAGACGAGAACCAAAGTGGAGATGTTTGACCGCAACAGCAGCACGTCAGGAGAACACCAAACACAACACAGCAGCACCTCAGACCAACTGTCAGCACAGTGGTGGAATGAGTCGACCATGAACTCATCTGTAGTGTTCTAGAGTCAAAGGTGAGGCCATCTGTCCAACAGCTGAAGCTTGGCCCAAATTTGGTCATTCAGCAGGACAAAGATCCCAAACACAGAATGGCTGAAAAAACAATCAAGGTGCTGCAACGGTCCTGTCAGAGTCCAGTCCTTCAAGTGCTGTAAGCTACTGAACCATGGGGGTCACATAAAAACACTTTCTCATGCATCTACAGTACCCGCTGCAGCACGGCTTAGGTTTGCAAAGTTGGAAACAAAAAGGTGGCTGAACTTTTGAATTGGCCTTTTGGTGATTTGTCTCAGGTGTAAACTGCTGGGACAGGCTGCAGTCCCCCACAGCCCTGACCTGGATGGATGGATGGATGGATGGATGGATGGATGGATGGACCTTAGCAGTCAGAATTTCCTTTTTTTAAAACAGTAGAGGTGTCATGATTTCAAATTTCTGCTTCATCTCCTCAAATAAAACATTTATTTCATCTCTGCCTCCTTTTTCATTCATTCTCTTCCACCTTACAGTTATTCATCATCTTCTTTAGGATTAGATGGATGTCCTCTTTAAGAAGCACCAACAAAGTGAAAACCAAGCAGGAATTTTCTTGCACAAGCCTTTTTTTTCATGTGGAACAGGAAAACTGATCCTCTAATTATCAGCGAGCTCAGTGGGACTGCTTTCTTCATGCTGTTTGACATTTTGATTTGAGACGAAGTAATGGAAGCAATCAGAAGCTCAGCCCGGCTCTCCAGCTGGGCTCACAACCCATTTGTGGCATGTTTACACTCAGCTTTGAAGACCTTCACGCTTCTGTTTGTCTGCTCCTGGGTCTGTCACCATCACTGCCATCATTCAGAGAAAAAAAGCCTGTGAACCATGTGTGAAAGGTTAGTGATGGCCTACTATGAGCCTGCTGTATTATATTGCCAACAGATAAATAATCCACAGAGAGAAAAACAATGGACTTCTTTGACCTCATCCTAAAGGTGGATCAGTGGCTCTTTTGATTTGATCTTGATTACAGTAAGATTATAACACAGCTATGTTTCTGATGAACTGAGCATGTTTGTATTGCACACAGTTCAAGTTTCCTTATTTGTGTTTTGTTCCCCATGCAGCCAAATTGCTGGGCTCCGTTTTCACAGCCTGAAATCACTCTGAATCGTTAAGTCCACCGAGCGCTGCCAGCTCCATTTGAGTGGAGCTGACATCAAATCTGCAGGTCGATGTGACCCGACAATACAACTGCTGCTACTACTACTGCGGCCTCCAGCAGCAGTCGGTGTCCTCAGCCCACATCTGCTCTAACTCATTGGTGCAAATCCCAAAAATAACTGTCGAGTCTTCCTCAGCTGCACATGTAGAGCTTTTTTTGTTCCCTGAGTAACCTACATTAGAGAAACCAAGCTAGCTTTTTATAGTTAACCTAAAACCTAAATCTATCCTATGTTGTTTTATTACAGCACAATGTTTCTGATATTTTAATACTGTGTTGCATCACCTGTGCTCAGCACAGGTAGCACTCCTGATCGCATCAGAGTGTGTGAATAGCACACAAACCATCTAAACTTTCACTTTTCTAAGCAAATTTTTTAATCTGAGGTAAACGTGGATACATATTGGTACTAGAGAACTATGAGACTGACAGATGTGACCATGTAACACAGGAAGTAACAGTTACCTGTATAAACAACTTGTGAAAGAAATGATTGAAATCAGATGGTTCTCTTTGTTCTGCTCCTCTCATTCCACAAACTGTGCATCCTCGACTCCTCCCCTGGCATCTTAGTGGCTGGAGAGGAGGCAAGAGGAGAGGAGAGGAGGAGAGGAGAGGAGGCAGCAGGCAAGAACCAAAATGAGACGTTGTCTCCGCTTTAAAATGTCAAACGAGCTTTGGCAGCGGCTGTTATCATAAACTGTTTAAAATCAATCACACACAAACTGAAGGACAGCAATGTTGATCATCTTAAACAACTTATGAATACATAAAAGGTCAAGCTTTTTAAAGATGGTGGTTTGTATATTCCAGCTGTGTACCATGGCCCTTTTTTATATACTTGAACAAAAATTAATAAATAAAATGAATCTAGCACAAGGACACACTGGTGCATCCTCCATTAGAGTTCCTCTGGCAGGTCTCCTTTGCTGATGCACTTCAGGATCTGAGATATACTTAAACAGGACATATCGACTGGTCACAGCCAGGAGGACAGAGGAGATGAGATGGCATAAATGAGAAGTCTGTACACCGTTAAAAGTGCAGTGTTATATATGTAATACCAGGATGACATTAAATCAACAAGAACCACTGAAACTGTCATGTATCGTCTGTGTGGCAGACAGGAAGGAGGACCCCAAATGCAGGACACGTCAGGCACAGGTAAAAAGTACTCTTCTTTTATTTTTAGGTGTTTAACAAAAAGGCCAAACTAGCAGAGCTACTGGCAAAATACGGAGCAAAAATACGAAGGCAGAACAAGACACACAGCGGGAGACGAAGACGCGACAACAGGCACTGAAAACACTGGACTTAAATACACAAGAGGCCTGATGAGGGAAGAGGAAACAGGTGGGAACACAGGTGACGCTGATAACACTGACGAGACCAGGGGAAGCAAAACTAAACACAAGAGACCAGAACTGGACGACTATCAAAATAAAACAGGAAGTAAGACGATGGAACAGAGACGCAGACCTGACACAGAATACAGAGAGAACACCAGGGACTAGAAATAACAATTAAACCTCACAACCAAAAGAAATCCCAAAACAGAACAGACAAAATGAAGCAAAACAAAAACACACGGGGTCCTTTGGACCCCGGACCATGACAGAAACAGTCATTGATGTGACCGGTTATGTGTTTAAACCCAAACTGAGACTGAACCCACTAAGCTACACAACTACTGACCCAATGAAGCCCAACACACAGGTGACAGCGCACTGATGGCTTCAGGTAAAATAAAACTTTTTATAATTGGAAGTTGCAGCTGGATTTAAGCCATGAAATTCATACGGGAAGCAAACTGCAGCACTGATTCAATCCAAGTTAAACTTCTCAGCTTAAAGGTGAACGACTGGAGCAGCTACCACAGACAGGATGACTGTTATTGACATACGATGGTGGTAAATAAGTTCGAAGCTGCTAGTGACCAACCTGCAGGGGCAAAGCCATGCGTGACACGTGAACGTGCTCCTGTGTGGACGCCCTTCCAGAGACAAGTAGTTGATGAATGACAGACAGTTTCCCAAGTTCTCATTAAACTTGAGGCTGTCACAATTTCAGCCCATCACGCACCCTGAACAGCTGCACATGTAGTTACAGCTAGCACGGATGTGTGATTGTTATGCACTGTGTTCAGTATTCGAGGGTCACCTGTGATCCTGGATTCAAACATTTAAAGTGCCTCTGTACCACATCACGCTTCATCTGCCACCTTTCTTTGCTGGTGTTAAATCAGGCTTCAGGCTGTGTGAGCTCACTCAAAGTAAACGGGTAGATATATTTATCTTTGCACTCTCTGCTGCCTGAGAGCTGGTAGGGTACAAAAAATAAATGGAGAGCATCTAAATGGCTGCATCATCAACATAAAGCCTGTTTCTCAGGGTGTAACTGCTGCTACAGTAAATGGAAAAGACAGTAGTAAAGGTGAGAACCCAGACTGAACTCATTTTGTTTATTAGGATTTCAGTGAAGCCGTCTGTGCATCTTCTTCACTTCAACACAAACAGAAACTTTAGTTTTCTGCACAGTAATTGCAGTTTTTTAAGCATCACATTGTGTTGTAGGAAGGACCCACACGCACAACACTTTCAGACAAGAAGCACTCCGAGGGCTCAAACCTCCACCGAGGCAGCTGGCTCTCTGCACCGTGTTTACTTTAAAGGGAAAAGTATTTTATATTTATTCATTTTGCTTTTGTGGTTCTTTTTAAGCGTACTTTGCAGTGCAGTAAAAACAAGTGAAAAGTGCAGACTGTTATTTGCCCTGTTTCAGTATACTTGACATAATTTTTTGGGAGGTCAACTTGAAAGAAAGGCAGATGTGAAATGTAAAAGTGAGGTCAGAGGTCAAATGTGACCTGATATTTGGATGAAAACTATAATGTGATATGTGAGAATCCCCATATGGCATTCCTTACATGCCTGGATGTTGTCAACAGATACGATGGCTGGAAGAAGCAGCTTTAAATGGCTCTCTACAGCATTATCACTTTGACCCTCAGATCAATCCATTGACCTTAAAGGAGAGGTCAGAGGTCAAATGACATATTTTAAATTTTTATATTAGCATCGGAGGTCACTAAAATTAATATTGACTCGGTGTGTAACTTTGCAAAAACAATGTCGGACTCTATAGTTTTCTCTGGGCCCCTCCCCAATCAGACCAGGAGCCACATGTTTAGCCGCATGTTCTCCTTGAATCGCTGGCTGTCTGAGTGGTGTCCAAAAAACGACGTGGGCTTCATAGATAATTGGCAAAGTTTCTGGGGAAAACCTGGTCTTGTTAGGAGAGACGGCATCCATCCCACTTTGGATGGAGCAGCTCTCATTTCTAGAAATCTGGCCAAATTTATTAACCCTCCTAAAACCTGACTACCCAGGGTTGAGACCAGGAAGCAGAGTTGCCGTCTTACACGCCTCTCTGCAGCTTCTCTCCTCCTGCCATCCCCCCAAAACCCCATCCCCATAGAGTCGGTGCCTGCTCCCAGACCACCAAAAAACAAAGCTAAAATCAGCAAAAAGCTATTTAAGCATAAAAATTCAAAAACAATAAATAATACAGCTTCATCAACTGCACCAAAGAATAAAGCAATTAAATGTGGATTATTAAACATTAGGTCTCTCTCTTCCAAGTCCCTATTAGTAAATGATTTAATAATTGATCAACATATTGATTTATTCTGCCTTACAGAAACCTGGTTACAGCAGGATGAATATGTTAGTTTAAATGAATCAACACCCCCGAGTCACAGTAACTGTCAGCATGCTCGAAGCACAGGTCGAGGAGGAGGATTAGCTGCAATCTTCAATTCCAGCTTATTAATTAATCAGAGACCCAGACAAAGTTTTCATTCTTTTGAAAGCCTGACTCTTAGTCTTGTCCATCCTAATTGGGAAAATCAAAAACCTGTTTTACTTGTTATTATCTATCGTCCACCTGGTCCTTACTCAGAGTTTCTGTCTGATTTCTCAGACTTTTTATCTGATTTAGTGCTCAGTTCAGATAAAATCATTATAGTGGGTGATTTTAACATCCATGTAGATGCTGAGAATGACAGCCTCAACACTGCATTTAATCTATTGTTAGATTCAATTGGCTTCTCTCAAAATGTAAAGGAGCCCACCCACCACTTTAATCATACTCTGGATCTTGTCCTGACATATGGCATAGAAACTGAAGACTTAACAGTATTCCCTGAAAACCCCTGTGAGACCCTCGCCTTGTCAGTTTTGGTTGGTCCTGTTTTGCTTCTTTCTCTTCAGGACCCAATTAACAGCTCCTCCCATCTAATCAGGAAGTGACTTCACCTGTTTGGGAGCATAAATAAGCAGGTTTCTTCCCAAGATGGCGGCGCTTCCCTCATGGCTGGTGTCGTTTAGGCACCAACTTTGGTTTTCCTGCTTTGTCTGTGTTGTAGTTATTTCTAATTTAAGACACATGTTGGTTATAGGTTAGGACCAGTGACGTGCAGTCAGGGGAGGCAGGTGAGGCACGGCCTCACCTGTCATCGTGGAAATATAAAATTATTCATTCAGTGATTTGTATTTTAAAGTTCTTTTCCATTTAACTACACCATTTTTAGATTAGTTTTTTTCAAAATCGCTGAATTTTCGCATTTGCCGGTCAAATACTAAGAGACGAACGGTGAGGCACCAGCCCGGCGAGCCGCACCACGGATTGCGCAATCCATGGTGCGGCTCAGTATAGTCATTGCCAATGACTACTAACTGTGCTGGCATGCTATGCAGTGAGACCGGATTACTTTCCCTTTGCATGTGGCTATTAAAATGTTCTAACACTTTTACTATATGAACTAAATTTCTATATTTTAACTGGTGTATATAATGCACAGTTTTTTTTTTGTTTTTTTTTCATTAACAACTGTATGTGTGTGTAATGCATTCTTGTGTTGAGCGATCATGAAACTGCTGCGAAGAGACACTAGGTGAGGCACGCAGTTCTCGTGCCTCATGGTAGGGGGCGCTGGTGATCCCAGGGACTCTACGACTCCTCGGCGGCAAGCTACCATAAACAGTTAGCAAGGCCAGTTAGTTTTTCCTGTTGCTTGGCCTTATGTTCAACATGGAAGATTACATAACTCAACTGAAAGAATTTTCTAAACTGGACTTTCAATCGAAGCAGAAGATAATAATTAAAGGAAGACCAACACCGGAGCTAAAAGGTTTGCTTCAGACTATGTTAATGTTAAACAAAACAACTGTTGCCAATCAAATGGTGAATAAGCTATATGTTTGTAAATCTGATGTGATGACGTCAGTGCCTCACCAGTCACGACCCGCACCGCACGTCACTGATTAGGACTAATAACTAATAAATGGGTTTGATGAAAACTGCTTCTGTGTGGATCTCCCTTCTTTATGTCCTAAACAGGTTGGGCATAACAACCCTTTTTTGTCTGATCAATAATTAATATCACTTGATTACACAGCAGTGGGGAATAAGTTTTATTACAGTAGAAGTCTTTGTGAAAGTGCTGTAACTAAGTTTAAGGATCTAATTCCTTCATTGTTATGCTCTTCAGTGCCAACACAGTGCAGAGCAGCTACCTAAACTCTGCTCCCAGTGAGGTCGATTATCTCGTCAATAGTTTTACATCCTCACTGCGTATAACTTTGGATACTGTGGCTCCTCTGAAAAGGAAAGCTTCAAATCAGAAGCGCCTGACTCCGTGGTATAATTCACAAACGCACAGCTTAAAGCAGATAACCCGAAAGCTGGAGAGGGAATGGCGTCTCACTAAATTAGAAGATGCTCATTTAGCCTGGAAAAAGAGTTTGTTGCTCTATAAAAAAGCCCTCCGTAAAGCTAGGACATCTTACTATTCATCATTAATTGAAGAAAATAAGAACAACCCCAGGTTTGTTTTCAGCACTGTAGCCAGGCTGACAAAGAGTCAGAGCTCTGTAGAGCCGAGTATTCCTTTCACGTTAACTAGTAGTGACTTCATGGATTTCTTTACAAATAAAATTTTAGACATTAGAGAAAAAATTATTCATAACCATCTCAAAGATTGATCTTCATGTTCGGCTGCTTTCAGCACTGCTGGTATTTGTTTAGACTCTTTGGCTCCAGTTGATCTTTCAGATTTTTTTTTTTTTTGCGTTTTTGGCCACAGCAGCTTTTTGTTAGCAGTGGAGAGAGACAGGAAATGGGGGAAAGATACAGGGGAAGACATGCGGGCAAATTGGCGACAGGCCGGGACATGAACCCGCGCCACCCGCGCCGCAACGCGGCATATGTATGTGGTCGCCGGCTTTACCACTAAGCCACCCAGGCGCCCGATCTTTCAGAGTTAACTTCAATAGTTACTTCCTCCAAACCAGCAACATGTTTATTAGATCCCATTCCTACTAGACTGTTCAAAGAAGTCTTGGGTGACAGTGGGTAGGTGCTCACCTCACAACTGGAGGGTTGCTGGTTCAAATCCCCATCTGAGGGCATGCTCTCTTTGTGTCCCTGGGCAAGACACTTAACCCACATTGCCTAAGTGTGAATGTGTTTGGTGGTGGTCGGCGGGGCTGTAGGCACGAATTGGCAGCCAAGCTTCTGTCTGACTGCCCCAGGGCAGCTGTGGCTACATTAGTAGCTTACCACCACCAAGTATGATTGAGGTGCGAATGAATAGTGCATGAAATTGTAAAGTGTCTTTGAGTACCTTGAAAAGCACTATATAGGTCTAAGGCATTATTATTATTAATTGATGCTTCAATCAGTCTTTATTAGTTGGCTATGTACCACAGGCCTTCAAGGTGGCTGTAATTAAACCTCTACTTAAAAAGCCATCACTGACCCAGCTGTCTTAGCTAATTATAGGCCAATCTCCAACCTTCCTTTTCTCTCAAAGACTCTTGAAAGAGTAGTTGTAAAACAGCTAACTGATCATCTGCAGAGGAACGGTTTATTTGAAGAGTTTCAGTCAGGTTTCAGAATTCATCACAGTACAGAAACAGCATTAGTTCCTTTTTGCTCAAGCTTATAGTTAGAGCTGGATCAGGTGACCCTGAACCAGCCCTGTAATTATGCTGCAATAGGTCTAGGCTGCTGGAGTGGGGCTCCATTGATGAGTGTTTCTTCTGCACTCACCTCTTTTCACTCTGTTTATACCCCACTCTGCATTGAATTATTAGGTATTAATCTCGTGTCCCCCTCCCATGTCCCTCCCTTCACCCCCAACCGGTCGCAGCTGATGGCACTTTATAAATAAAATTTAATTGAATTACTTTTTATATGTTGACAATACACACACTTGTAAGAATCATAGTTTTTTGTAAGTTTTCAACCAATAATTCATCAAGTTGACCTTGAAGACCTCTGTGGATGGCAAATTTCAGTGGATTGTTAACATGACCTACAAAATTTTATCAGAATTCATTCAAAACTTTTCAAGCTATTAGGTTTACAGACAGTGACACACACAAAAAAAACATGATGACCTTGGCCGAAGTGAAAAGCGAGCTTTTTTTTTGTGTGTAAAAATATCAAAAGATAAACACAAAACCAAAATCCAAACTGCCGCAAGGAGCAGAAGGTTAACGTGGGAGGAAAAACCAGGACACAGATACTGAACACAAACACAACAGAGAGCCTGGATCGTACACTGAGGGCTGATTGGAGGTTAGAAACAGCAGGGAAATGAGACACAGGTGAGACAATCAGACAGACAGCAAATAAATGTGAAACAAGACACATGAGAATAAAACTGAAATAAGCAAAAGGCAAATAATTAACATGCTAAACATGACAGCGGCCGGGAAAGAGACCCTAACAGATGAGACTGAGTGGCAAAGAAAAGACAGGGAGACACTGCAGGACCTAAAAACAGAAGAAAAAACAAGCATCAAAAACTTAAGCACAAGAACAGTAAAGTGATTCAAACGATACAACATAAAGCTCTGCATTGCTGCACTGCACAGTACTGTACTGGTTAGAACAGGTCTTGGGTTTGAATCCCTGCTGGGGGCTATATGTATGGAGTTTGTGCCTGTATGGATTCTCTTCAGGTACTCTTGGCTCCTCCCACAGGCCAAAGACATGCATGTTAGGTTAGTTAGTTAATTTAAACTTGCAGTAGGTGTGAATGGTTGTGTGTCACTGTTAGAGCCACAGACTGTCCACGTATATCTAGCCTCACAACTCTCGTTTGGTCAGTATTTGCATGATGTTTAGGTTTAAGGCTTAACTCTGGTGCTGTGTGTCTGACTCAACCACGCTACAAACACAAGGGCAACAGAAGAGCGTCCCTATTACTAATTCTGGACGCTTAATAACCTGCTGAACACACAGCCACTCTAGCAGCTGGTCACTGACTCTAGATGATGCATGCTCAGTGCAAAGGAGGCCAATCAATCACATGCACAGCAAAGTAATAGATTCATAGCTTGTTGTGGAAATTTCCCTGCATGTTCAAAGTGACACACAGATAGCTCCACATGACAAAGAAAGCAATCGCTCTGAGCTGGATAACATGTCAGACGTTCAGCTGATAAGAAATTTGTTTAGGAGGAGCTTTTAGACAGAGGAGGGTTCTCCCTGTTTGGTGTCAGGATGAGATTTTATCCAGCTGGCAGTGTTTTACAGTCAAAGTTTGTCTGCACCACAACAGAGCGGATTCGGATTGGTTCAAGACACTTTTCATACTTTTATAAACAGACCTGCATCTCCCTCAGTCCTTGATATCATCTGATGATAGTTAAAGGGTTAAAAGTTCAAACTAGTGGATGTTGGATGGTTACTTAAAGACAAACACAGAGTTGGAGCGCAGCCCAGTGTGGATAATGTGCTTCTTCATCGAGTCCCTGATACCAAAGAGGGCGGGCAGGGAAGCCTGAGCAGAGGTCTCAAGAGCTGAACGAGAGAGCGAACCCATCAAGTGGAACTAAGCTCCCAAAACATGATACATCACCATGTCAGGAATCTTGTGAAAATAAGTCAATTCGATTATTATTATGAAGCCAGTGTCATTTGTTTACATCAGAGCAGGAGCAGATGATTAATGTACGGCCATGTTTGCATTTATTTTTGGGTATCCTGGTTTGCACATTCAGTGGGAGCGCCTTCAGTCACAGCTCACTCATTAATACGAGGATATTATGGGCATAATCTACTTACAGCCTAATTTTTAATAGAGCCTTGGCATTTAATGTGTGCAGAGTGGCTTCAAGTAGCTACAAGAGTAGTGCAGCCGTGATGGAGGAATAATAAAAAGTGTGGCAAATGTCCAATAACAGCAGTGAAACAGCAGACATTAGCCTGCAGGGTTAAACAAACAGCTACTGTTTCTGCTGCACTCAGTCCAACAAACACTAACACTGTGCTCACACAGGGAGTCGGAGCAGCAGCCTCCATCTCTGTCACAGGCTTTTGAGCTCGCAGACATGGTTAGTGTTACGTTCTCTGCTCGGGTTGTGAAATTATTTTTTCTCTTATTTCCACAAAACTGCTACACAAGTGAGTTGGTTTACTGTAGCCACACATCCCCTTCTGGCAGCTTGTTTTTTTCTTTGGTTTTGTTTTTTTACTTTTTGTAAGAAACTTTCGAAGTAACCCAAACTAATAACGATGACCTTGCCTGTTCGAACACAGAGCAGCCCGTCTGCAGATCTCTCTCACGGTCAGATGAACTCTCATTTGTCAGGATTAGTGGTGGAAGGGTCGGCGTTTGCACACGTGATCGCACACAGAGGGGTTTCTATGACCTCGAGGCTTTCTGAACCTTAACCTGACCAATCCTTACATTAATAAAAACATGGACATGAATCGTTTTTGTGATATTGATGCACCTTTTGAAAGATTCTGATAACTGGTGCAGCCGGATGAGATAATGACCTAGTTTATTTTAGATTTGGAGGGACTGCGAGCATCCTCTGCCTCTGTGATCTGTATATGCACTAGAAGACGTTCAACAGCTTCTTCACAGGACACGGTGAACTAAGCTAATTGAACAAGTTTGTTTCGTTTGTGCTACAAGACCACAGGGCAGATTCCTGCGAGTTTAATTACATGAATGTACAGCAAGATTATAAAAGAGATGAGAAGAGCGCACTCAGCAGGACTACACTCAGAAAATTAAAGGCTGGAAAAAGAATAATAACTATTTGTAATAATGTTTAATGCTGAGCAGCCAGCATGAAAGAGACAAATGTATTTAATGTGCTCTTCTTACATTTATTACCACATTTGTTTAGAATGGCAACTCAACACGAAGCTGTTCAGTCCAAACAGCAGCTTCTGCCCCGCGCTGCTGAAACTGACGGCTCGGTTTTAAAGGTGTTTGGATTTATCAGAGCAGCAGGAACTACGGTCTCCTCTCTCCTGAGTGAGTCTTTTTGTGACAGTGTGTCACATCGAAGTATTGTATTTGCCACAGATAAAGTTAACAAGAACACTGGGTAATAAGTTTGTGTACTGAAACAGGAATATGTTTTACCTGAGGTATGAAAAACATAAAAGTAAGGAAATATTACATATTCCAGCATCTCCGATTTCCCATTCCCTCAGTGCCTCCGTTAGAGCCATCCCATATTCCCTCAGGTATAAGGAGATGGCTTGTGTCCTGTTCTCCGTGTAAATAGGGAATAGCTGTAAAGAGGTGCATCATTGGATATTTATTTAAATAACCCAAACACCCCTGTGCTGCAGGGGGCAGGCGGTTCACTGATTTGGGGTTCATGCCACAGATGAAGCATCAAACTTGAATTTTCCATTTCCATGAAATCAAATTCTGATTCTTAATATAAATATGCAACATTTTACACATTAGTTTACGAGTATGAGGTTTTTACAAGACGGAAACAACACACTACACTTTATAAGCATAACTCATACCAGCAGATATAAATTTCTGTGGTAAATATAAGTGGTGTGTGTCACCAGGTACACACACTAAGCTCTCACCGTGGTGCAATGTCTACATCCAAGGTCATGAATGTCAATTAGGGCCGTTTGATAGCATCCCCATCACGTGGAGGAGCTGCATAATTAGTGGCAATAATTCAGAAACACTGATCTGGGCTCCAGCTGCCCGCAGTGGCCTCCGGGCGCCACACAGGACAATATGAACGGCTCCACGCAGCCAACAGCACCCATGGGCGAAGCCCAGAGCCCTGGTGACAGATTGACTTTGTTATTAAGTAGAGAGAGTTATGGGCTCGTGAATGCATGCTGACACATTGTTACTCGTTAGGTAAAGGGCGGTGACTAATTAATATTCTGGAACATTAATCATTCTGTAATAAATTGGAGTTTTTAATGTTCATTTAGTTAAAAATTTGAGTGCCACCAAAGTGGTGTCAAACGTAACATATAACAGGAATGTGATGGAGTTTAGCATCAATACAAAGATATGAGAGCACATCTGTGAGCCTCTTTTTCATCCTATCATTATAACCAGCACTGAGCTCACTCATGTCTTACACACTGAACAGTATATAGATAAAGTATGTGGACAGCATGTTGACCCAAATTACACCAATGTGTGTAATTAATGCTCATCTTGCTTCATCACTAGTGACATAAACCTGCTGCTGGTTGAGCATTCTGCACTCTTTACCATTGTTTTGGCAGTATTGGACACCAAGAGCAAACAGGCTGGATTTTAAGGTGTGACAACAACCTTCATTAGAAGTTATGATGGTGGGTGGGAGCTAAAGCACTGTTCATTGATAAAGGGTTCTGCTCGTCTTGCGTTGCTTATCATTCCAGACCCTAGACGCACAGGTATCCCTCTTGTATGTCTCACACTCTGTCATGCACGCACTGGACACTTTATTAGGTGTAACTTGCCAGCATGGGGTTGGACCCCTTTGGCCTTAAATCTTCAAGGCACAGATTCAACAATTCAACTCCTCAGATTGTGGTCCTTGGTCCCGCCCTTCACGGTTTCTCTGTGTGATCACAAATGTGTGATGCTATCAACCTTTTATGCCTGAGATGATAAAGTACAGCTGTATTGGGCATTTATGATCAGATGTGGTTTCTAGGCCAAGATCTCGTTTTGTTAAATGCTCGCGGTCTCGACTCTTCTCTCCACCGTGTCCTCCTCCGCTCACATCTCTGATGGGAGGGACAAACATGCCAGGGGAGGAGTCAAGGAGAGGAGTCAAGGAGAGGAGTCAAGGATGTGAGATTCCTACAAGTCACTTATTGTCATTGGTATCCCATTGTTTCTCATCACACACCACTGCTAGCCTCTTCCTGTGTGTAACACACTTAAATCACTGCTTTCTCCGCCACCATTAGGTGGCATGTTTGGGAGGTTTGTGCGTTTTCTTTGTTTTTGCTTACTTATCTGTAATTTTACTTGATGCCCGGTTAGGGACCAAAATCTTGGGTTGGTTTAAAATATTCCCCTTTCATAACAGCTGTGTTTAAACATGATGCCACTCATTCATAAACAAATGTGCATGTGTCAGAAGGGGGGGGGCACAGTCCGCTGTGTTAAGACAAAGATGCCAGCCCCCAGGACTGAGGATTGGCTGAAGCGTATCATTATCAGTGTGTGCTACCCGTACCGAATCAAAATGTCTGCTGTGAGCTACTTTGTAAAGTCTAGGTAATGCTTGCAGATTTTAATCACACCACTCCATTGTCTAACCTGGTGCATAACAGCCGGCTTTGTGCAGTGACCTTTAAAAACACTGCAATAATCACATAAATTGATCACATAAATCTTTATCTGACCCCTCTGCCCCCTTTCACAACTGGATACATTGATTTAGAAAATTAGATTCGTTGCAGTGCTGTGACCTGATCGGACATGTTCGATACTCGTGCAGTAAAATAAAAATATTTTACAGCATCTGATAAAAGAGAAGCAATCAAGTTTCCAAAGTGCTTAAAAAGAGAACAAACCCATGAAAACTCAGGCTGTGAGCTGCTCCCTCTATGAGCCTGTTTTATACAGTACTTAATGTGTTTGTGTGCCCACAGTTTTCCTTTCCTGTGAAGCAGATGGCAGTGATCTTTTTGTCCAGTCCTTCTTTGTGTCCCCGGTCACTCACAGGTGTCAGTCATCACTCAGGCGGCCCTCCCAAATGTTTTTGTTTATCTCGAGGAGGAAAATGCTGCAGTATTTTTCCCCTGTCACAAAGAAAAGACTGACGTAACAGAGTGACACCGCTTTGACTGCAGCACATCACTGAGTTGACACTTCAGTCCCTTGCAGGATGCTTCAGTTTTTGTGTGTGTGTGTGTGTGTGTGTGTGTGGTGGGGTTTGGTACATTCAGACAGTTTTATCTGAACTACTGTTGCTAGGAGACGTGAAAACCTTGCAGTAGAATGTTAATTAAGTGAATCTTCTGATAGTTTAAAAAAAGTTTATTTTTTTGCATCATTCTTGTCATTTATATTTGTTTATTGTATTTATTTAGGTTTATTGTAGAGATCTGCCATATTAATAGACACATATTAATCTCACTGACACGCCTTCTGTAGAGGAAGCAGAGTCTGGGGACGAAGGGGACGACTCGCCCATCACTGGAGGTGAGCCTGAGCTAGTGTGTGACCCAGAGATACCGGCTAGGCTCACCTCAACTCGCAGCCCAGGCTCCTGGAACCAGTCTCCTAGAGAGGGGCTGGACTCTGTTCCAGTCGGGAGTTGCCCTCAGTGAGAGGTGGCGGGCTGGGGTGCATATCCTTGTACCCCTCGGCTTGCTGGTGGTTGTTTCCCTGTGCCTTTGGGCCGTGGAATAGGTCCTGATTGTTTTGCGTATGCACCGAATGACAGTTCAGAGTACCCAGCCTTCTTGGAGTCACTGGGCGGATGTTTGAGAGTGCTCCATCCAGTGACTCCATTGTCCTACTGGGAGACTTCAGTGTTCACATGGTGATGACCCGGAGGGGTGCGAGTGGGCAGAACAGCCTGCCTGATCTGAACCTGAATGGTGTCTGTTACTGGGCTTCTGTGCAAACCACAGTTTGTTCATAAAGAACACCGTGTTCGAACATAAGGATGACCATACGTGCACGTGGCACCAGGACACCCTAGGTCGCAGGTTGATGATCGATTTTGAAATCGTATCACCAGACCTGTGGGTGTATGTTCTGGACACTCGGGTGAAGAGAGGAGCTGAGCTGTCAACTGATCACCACCTGGCGGCGAGTAGGATCAGGTGGCGGGGGAGGATGCTGGACAAACCTGGCCCACCTAAACATAATGTGAGGGTGTGCTGGGAACACTGGTCAGAGGCCCCAGTCTGTGAGATCTTCAACTCCCACCTCCAGCTGAACCTCGACAGCATTCTGAGAGAGGCGGAGAATACTGAGTCTGAATGGACCATGTTCTGCTCAGAGCTGCGACTGCAAGGTGGTCTGTTCATGCCGTTTTCTCTGGACCAGCTCTTCATCCTCTCAAGGATATACGAGTGTGCGTGTGAGTTTGCCCATCCAGTCTACATGTGTTTTGTAGACTTGGAGAAGGCATTTGTCCACGTCCCTTTGGGTATCCTGTGGGGGGTGCTGCGGGAGTATGCAGTGTCTGGCCTGTTGTTCCTGTACAACTGCAGTGAGAACTTGGTCCACATTGCTCGTTTCAAGCGGATGTTGGACTCCACCTGTGATAATCAGCACCTTTAAGTCTGAGGCCATGGTCCTCAGTCAGGAAAAGGTGGTATGCCCACTCTGGGTCAGGGATGAGTTGATGCCCCAGGTGGAGGAGTTTAAGCAGTAGGTTGACAGATGGACTGGGACTCTAGCTTTAGTGATTCAAATGGTGTACCGGTCCATTGTGGTAAAGAGGGAGCTGAGCTGTTGATTTACCAGTGGATCTACATCCCCATCCTCACTCATGGTCACGAGCTTTGGGTAGTGACCGAAAGAACGAGATCACAGACACAGAAATGACCTTCCTCCAAAGGCTGGCTGGCATCTCTCTTAGAGAAAGGGAGAGGAGTAGAGCCGCTACTGCTACACATCAAAAGGAGTTAGTTGAAGTAGTTCGGGCATCCGACTAGGACGCCTCCTGAGGGTGAGGTGTTCTGGGCCTGTCCTACCAGGAGGAGGTCCTGGGGTAGACCCAGGACACGCTGGAGAGATTATATCTAATAAGCTGGAGAAGGCGGCTGGGAAGAGGGCAGTCTGGGTTTCTCTGCTTGAGCTGCAGCCCTGGTTCTGGGTGAACAGAAGAAAGTATTTACTTCTGCATATATACACCTACCAAAATCTCATCTGTAATAAGTGCACTTTGTTTTAGTGATAACATTTTAATGATTTTGTCTTTGTTAAAGTATGAAAACTGTTTTGCTCTCAAAACATTTTTTCTCTGTTTTTGGACTTTTCAGCTGAAAAACAAAAGGAAGGGAGAAAGAAAAGAGCTCAGAGTCAGTTTGTAGACTTTTGAGTAACACATCATTGAATCAAGCAACAAAAGAACACAATGCCATTTTAAAGCCCTGGAACAATACAACAAAAATAGAAATGCTTACTTCTAGCTGCAGAGAGTGATTTACTACAGCTAGCACAAACAACATTCTAGCACTGCCTTTAGGTTTTGTAGGCTGCTGCCTCCCACAAGGAGAGAAATGGTCCATATTATTGCCCCCCGAGTGTTAGGTGCTTGTACTGTAATATCTCGCATTTGAGGTCCTGCACACCCTTAAATATGTATTTAATTCAACCTGTCCTTTGACTAGAAGTTTATATTGGTTAGATTTGGGTACTGCATGTTTAAGAAAACATCTGTTTGGGTTAAAAAAAAATTATATATTATTTATATATATATATATATATATATATATATATATATATATATATATATATATATATATATATATATATATATATATATATATTTTTTTTTTTTTTTTTTTTTTTTTTACAGTCTACAGGGGATTTCAGCCTCCTCTCAATGCATCTCTAAAATTAGAAACATCCTTTCTCAGAGTGATGCTAAAAGCTAATTCATGCATTTATTACTTCTAGGCTGGACTATTGTAATTCATTATTATCAGGCTGTCCTAAAAGCTCCCTGAAAAGCCTTCAGCTGATCCAAAATGCTGCACCTAGAGTACTGACAGGGACTAGAAAGAGAGAGCAGATTTCTCCCATATTGGCTTCTCTTCATTGGCTCCCTGTTAAATCTAGAATAGAATTTAAAATCCTTCTCCTCACATACAAGGTCTTGAATAATCAGGCCCCATCTTATCTCAAAGACCTCATAGTACCATATCACCCAAACAGAGCACTTCACTCTCAGACTGCTGGCTTACTTGTGGTTCCTAGGATACTTAAGAGTAGAATGGGAGGCAGAGCCTTCAGCTTTCAGGCCCCTCTTCTGTGGAACCAGCTTCCAGCTTGGATTCAGGAGACAGACACCCTCTCTATTTTTAAGATTAGGCTTAAAACTTTCCTTTATGATAAAGCTTATAGTTAGGGCTGGATCAGGTGACCCTGAACCCTCCCTTAGTTATGCTGCTATAGGCCTAGGCTGCTGGGGGGTTCCCATAATGCACTCTGTTTATACCCCACTCTGTATTTAATCATGAGTTATTATTAATCTCTGTCTCTCTTCCACAGTGTGTCTTTTGTCCTGTCTCTCAGCCCCAAGCGATCGCTGGAGGTTTCTTCCTGTTAAAGGGAGTTTTTCCTTCCCACTGTCACCAAGTGCTGCTCATAGGGGGTCCTTTTGACTGTTGGGTTTCTCTGTATTATTGTAGGGTCTTTACCCACAATACAAAGCACCTTGAGGCGACTATTTGTGATTTGGCGCTATATAAATGAAATTGAATTGAATTAAAAACATATTAATTTAACATGCACTTATTCACAAGGGACCCAAGGTTGCTTAAAATGTAATCATGTCATAACAATTTGCAAAAGGGGTAAGACAATCTCTTATGTGTGCTAATTAAACCTCTGCCAGTGTCAGTATGGAGTTATGTTGGTAATTAGGTCAAACATCATGAGAATAAAAAGATATAAGCTGGTTGTTCCACACATTAAATAAATCCATGTGGAAAGGAAGACGATGTCAGTCCCACACGGGCAAAATAATGAAAATGGATGTTTCAAAGAATAAAGGCTAGACCCTCTGCTGTCAGCATTTACAGTAGTTCTGCATGTCACATCACATTTATCTAGATGCTAAACAGCTTTTAGATCTCTAAGGAAGTGCAGTGCTTTATCTTGGTATTGAACTTGACAGATTCATAAATATTCAGGATGCAACAAGATTATGTGAGCTACTGACAAATGGAAAGTGAGTCATTTTTTTACTGTCACAGTAATTATTTACTTTATGTGTACTTATGTATTTATTGAGCTTTTGTGGCTTTAAATGAACCTAATATGTAAAAAAAATGCTTTGTAAGTCTCTGAAAATAATGCATACAGTATAAATAAATGGTAAAACCTAATCATCATAATTTCATAATTATAGGACTGGATGTGTCCTGACAGAATGAGTCATAAAAGCAAAGAAGAAATATGTGATGCTACCTTCATGCATCTTGTTAACTGCACAGGTTGTGTTTGAACAGCAGTATCTGTGTTGATCAGCCTAATTCAATTAGGACTTTATCTCTTATTCATAGTCATTTAAAATGACACAGAGCTGTCACCATGCTGCAGGCTGCTGCTGCACCGGCTGCCTGCCGGGTAACCTCTAAAGCCGCCTTCAACACAAGACGACAGTCACTGCAGCAGAAGGGTCCACTTTCTTCACACAAACAAAAATAACTCTCTTCCTGTTAAAAGGGAGTTCTTTCTTCCCACTGTGGCCAAGTGCTTTTTAATAGAGGATCACCTGATTGTTGGGTTTGCTCTCTAATGTCATCAGATCTTTACTTTACAGAACATAACATGATTTCTTGCTGTGAATCAACACTGTATAAATACTGACTTGAACTGAAACGAATGAAATAGGAAACTTTGAGGTGCAGCGTTTGTCTTATAGGACAGGGTCTATGAGCAGAAGAGATGACATGCTTTCACCTCCAAGTATCTAGAATAGGAACTTCAGCACAATCTATCAAACAACATGCAAGAAGCTAATGAAAGAGAAAATGGCACATGAAGAGCATGCACAGAAAATGGATGTTTGTATCAATGCATTTACTGCCATAACGAGGCTTTGACAGTCTCTGCAATCAAACATGATCACTGGTGATTGTATAAATAAGAGGAGCGGCACACAGTTTCAGTATTTTCAGATCTCACCTTGTCGCGAGCGATTCAGAGACTCCCGGCATTCCCAGTGCAAAAGGCTTAGACAGCATATCACCCTCTGTATGTTTTCCTCTCAACTTAAATCACCTTACAATGGAAACTCAGCTGAAATATTGAGCAGCAGTTTTCTTATATATTTCCAGGCAAATGTTGGAACAAGGCAGAACAAAAGAAGCCGATTCAGTTTGAAGTTTAGTCCCGCAGAGCTGCGGTGATGCAAGTACCACATTTTAACAGAGCTGCTTTGAAATGGCACCAGCCTAGTGTGGTTGTGAGGAGAAGAAGAACAAACATGAATGCATTCAGAGTTTTTTCCACTCCTTGCAGAACGAGTTCACCGGCACGTTTCTTTATTTAGGAACAAACACGTCTGCTTGAATTCAGACCTCAGTCTCCCAGAAAGCTCAGATGTAATATGCTAATGTAATCATACACTTCTTCTGGCTCTCTGAAAAAGTAGTGTCGTGCCCTCGTAACACTTCACAGCAATTTAGGCTTGGCATTTATGCACCCCCCCCCATTCAAATCACTCATAACTCCAAATAATACTGATTTCTGATCCTCTTTTGAATTTTTATCCATTATAAATATATTATTTGCATCCAGATTTGTATGTATGAGTAATTTGCCAAATGTTACACAGTTGTTTTGTGTTGTGTCAGCTGCAGAGATTTGGGACACACCGGTAGGCCCCGTGGTGCTGATCCACAGCACCCTCAACAAGCGTGAATCATTAAAGAGAGGTTTCACTTTGTTTGTTGGTGACTGTCTGACTCTCCCTGCAAATTTCCCACAGGGATGGGGAACCTCTTCCCTTCCAGATGTGGCTGTAACCTGGAACGACCCGGCCCTGTTGTGTACTTGTCGCAAAGCGATCAGGACATGACCGCAGCTCGGGTCTCAGCGCCTCAAGAGTGGGAATCTGATCGGCTCGGATTAATGTAGAAACGCTGCATGAACTCTGTGCAGAATCTTTAACTCTTAACATTAATGATATGATGGACAGTTTATTAACAATTTATACAACTGGAGGCTTGGTGGACGAGTGGAATCAGTTTAAATTAATTTACATCTTAAATAACAGCAGCCCTGCAGCAGCAACACAAACCCCCAGAAACTGCATTTATATCCAACTTTACAACAACAAACATGTTACTGGAAGCACAGTTTAGACTAGAAGCAGCTTCTGTCATCTACTGTAGGTCAGTCTGTATTTTGATGAGAGATGCTGTGCATTAAGGGACTGGGAACCCCAGCAGTAAACACGCTGGTGAAGGAATCTCCTGTGCACCACATCTGTCGCGCTCTGGAAAGTTTGTTGACCTACATCTATTTTCAGTGTTAATTTGTGGATGTGCAGTGATCTGTTCTGGTGTCGCATTAAAGCTGGATGTTGATGTGCGACCATGTTTGAATATCACTGTTTTATTGTTGATGGATAATTATCGTGCTGTTGTAATCACACAGTAACTTTGTTCTGCTGCCTGTGAGAGACTTTAAGAGGCAATTTTTCCTTTTTTGTCTGTGTCATTTTCTTTCATAAAATTTCACCTGTCATGCATAAAAGAAGAAAGGAGCAAAGTGCTTATGAAAACCTGAGTCTGGCCGGCTGTTGAACTGTTTGATTTTTGGGAACCTGTCTGTGAATTTATTGTTTAACGTGGTCATTGATACAGAGACTGTAAGCAGACTTCAAATGGAAATCAGAAAGCTCTCCTGGGAAAGGGCCAAACTGTCCCTCGACTTCAGACTCGACATACTCATGTGCAGGTATCTGTTTAGAGGGACGAAGATAATTGTTGTATAGAACACACAGCAGTCGCACCCGATTACAGCCTGAAGAGTGCAATGTAAGTAATCTAATCTGGAGCTGTAGGTGCAGAGGAAGAGGACACACATTTTAGAAGCTGTTTAACCATCACTGTAGGCTGCTGGCTCTGAGTTTGGGGAAAGATGGGATAATTGATTTTGTGTCGCTTATTATTCAGAGAGTGTATTTTTACATTAACATGGCCTACTTACCAACACTGGAGGGGGAACACACAATAACAAAATGGGGGTAGGCAGAGGACACACTTCCTTTCATATAACTAGAGGGGAATCTCAGCTTCTGAACACTTAATCAGCAAACTGTGGGTGTGGTGCTCATTTTTGAGTCCCGTGAGCTTATGAAGGATCCACAGGCCATCTGCAAACACGCTGCCATCAGTGGCATACGGCCAGTCCGGAGCATCAGAACAAGTGCTGTAAAATGATTGTTCCCCTTGAAGTGCTGTTTCATTGTGTTTAAAGATATGATTTCTGCACACTGTGTATTAAAACACCACAAGTGCAAAAAGTACACGTGTGAATTTTGATTAGACTGCACTGAGGGCTTCAATTTAACACATTACCAAATTTTCAGTAACATAGTATCCACTCACAGAACTGCTGTCGAGTCAAGACAAACCATGATACGGCACTGGTGTAATAGTTTCTTCATTAAACACAGTCACCAAGAAAAACCTGCAAAAGACCAAGGGTGCACAACAGGTATCCAGGTGGGCCAGTGAATGCAAAGGGAGGGCTTTCTAGGGGGTAACGAGGACTGAGACTGGGCAGAAACTCCAGAGCACCAAGGCTGGAACAACAAAGAGGATTTCTACGACAAGCAACAAGGTAACTACGAGTCTTCAGAGGTGCCTGAGTGATACAAAACGTGGAGGACTGAGATGGAGCTTTACGCTGCAGGTGAGTGGAGATGGATAACAGGTGCACCTGGAAACAAAATCCATACATACTTCCTGTTAAACTGGAGTTTTTCCTTCCCGCTGTCACCATGTGCTGCTCATAGGGGGTCATTTTGACTGTTGGGTTTTCTCTGTATTATTGTAGCATCTTTACCTTACAGTATAAAGCACCTTGAGGCAACTGTTTGTCATTTGGGGCTATATAAATAAAATTGAATTAAAAACAGATCAAAAACAAAACGATGAACTTGGACAAAGTGGAGAACAGTAAATGTTAGCTTGTAACTTAAAATGTATTTCCATAATTTATTTCTATATTAACTTTCCATCAGAATCACAATCTTTTCCTTCCTTACCCTTAACTAGTGTACCTTTGATGACCTTTGAACCTAATGGCAACCCTGTGAATCCTGGGCTCTGGTAACATGTGCATCCACCCTGGACACAGTCCTATAATTCTGCCGCTGTTAATAAATACAGTCTCTGCACACAATCCAGCTAGAAATGGTATTTTCATCATCTTTGGGAAGCCAACCCTTTCTCCTAGAAATGACACTCACCGGTCACTTTATTAGGTACACCTCTTCAACTGCTCATCAACACAAATATCATCACCTTCTTAAACTAATGGCCACAGTCATTTTTAATAAAAGTTTTATTTTTCCCTAAATCATCATTTTTCAATGTTTGGTTCAGTTTTTTTGTCTTTTCTGAAAAAATACAAAACAATATCCAATCACATGGCAGAGAATCTGTGCATTTAGGCACGTAGACGAGGTCAAGACAACCTGCTGAAGTTTAACGAGAGCATCAGAATGGGGAAGAAAGGTGATTTCAGTCACTCTGAATGTGACACGATTGCCATGAGTGCAATGGGGGGGGGGTGGACTAAGGATTTCAGAAGCTGCTGATCTGCTGGGATTTTCCAGCTGAACCATCTGTAGGATTTACAGTGTGGTCTGAGTGAGCAGAAGTTCTTTAGATGCCTCGCTGATGCCAGAGGTCAATGGCCGGACTGCTTCGAACTGATTGGAAGGCAACACCAACTCAAATAACCACATGCTACGACCAAGGCATGCCAGACCTTGAGGCAGATGGGCTACAGCAGCAGAGGACCATCCAGATCAGCTAAGAACAGGAAACTGAAGCTACAATTCACCAAAACTGCACAACAAATGTTTGGAAAGATGTTTCCTGGTCTGATGCAACATTCAGATGGTGGGGTCAGAATTTGCTCTAAACCAGCATGGATCCATCTGCCTTTGTATCAACGGTTCAGGCTGCTGCTGTTGGTAGTGTGAAGTGTCACACTTTGGGCTCCTTTGCACCAACCGAGCATCGTTTAATGCGTCCATCCCTTTGTGGGTCAGTGTACCCATCCTCTGATCGCTGCTTCCAGCAGGATAACAAACCATAATATAAATTCACTGCATGCAAATGGCCTCCACAATCACCGGATCTCAATCCAACGGAGCACATTTGGGATGTGGTGGAACATGAAATTTGTATGATGGATGTGCAGCTGATAAATATGCAGAAACTGTGGTGCTATCATGTCAATATGAACCGAAATCTGTGAGGAACATTTGCAGCTCTCTGTTGAATCTGTATCCTGAAGAAGGCAGGAGGATCTGAGTGACGATTGCCCGTTCCTGATTAGTACGAATCTATTATTAAAAAAATATCTTTAATTTTGCATTGAATAGAAAATGCAAACATCCTAGATTTTTGGAGCCGAACTCAGATTGAACCCATACTGACAGAACAGCCTGAACATTTATTACATATTAATGCATGTGCATTTCTAAATGTGTTGCAGTTTTTGACAGTATGAGCACAGTTTTAATGTGAATGGAAATCCAAGACAATGCTGGCTGCCCTGTTGGCTTAAATGAGTGTTTTCAAAATTCTTACAAAGGATTCAGTTTGGCTCTAAAATGACCTAAAAGCTGTTTTTTCCAGAGCTGCACTGTTTCATGTTTTCCCAGTTAAATGCATTTTTAATGGAGCAAAGGGTGAGTAAAAGCCTGCTGAATAAAGACAGTTAAATGCAGTTTTTGGAGGAATATTCATTCAAAGTCACTTTCCTGAAGTAAGTGTTTGACAATAGGCTGCCACACACCCACACAGGTTTGCCTATGCTGATGAAAACACATAGTGTGACACTTCAAGTTGATAGTTTGTCATTTTCTATAAGGCGAGAGGCTCTGAACTATTGCTGGTTTTCATTTCTGCTTCCATTGCAGTTTTTCTAAGCCCTGAAGCAGCTGTCAGCCAGTACACATTTAGGAAACCACATTGGTGGACTTATTCTGCATATGGTGTGATGATTCAGATCATTGCTGCTGACCCAGAGGAGCTAATGCATATCCAATAGTACTATTAACAGGAAATACAAAGGCTTCCTGTTTACTGTGCATCTTGTGAGTATGGAGCCTTTCAGTGTACTCTGTTTCTTTATTTGACATATTTTCTTACAGTTTTTTGAAACCTTAAGTGTTTGTGGGGGTTTTTTTTGTGCACAAGGTGGGGAAAAAAAACTGGGATTAATTTATTTATTTTTGGTTTCCAATTAAAAAGCTATAAAAACACATTTCTGAATGATGATGAACCATAAAACAAGACAGGATTTACATCCAGGATGACCTGTTAAAGTCAATAAGAAGCTTAAGTCACAAAACTGAGACCACTCAAATACTTTCATTCAAAAATTTTGCAGACTGCACTGCATTCTAAATTTAATGCCAGAGGCAGAGCTGGATCCAGAGCAGGTGTACATGGATGAGGTATGATGTTAAAAATGGAAGTTAGCCTCAGCAGAATGAGAACATGTGAGGCCAATGAGGAGAACGTTTTGGCTTCATTTGCATGTAAACATGAACAGCAACAGCACCTGGTGGCATCGATGTAATGAGCCTTGGAATCAGAGCCAATGTTCTCCATAATAATCTCACTTCATGGTCTTCATGCAGAGATGCCCACCTCTCTGCACCAAGGAGGTCTTAATCCTGCCAAGAGATGTAACCTCTTCAGCCTCCTCACAGAAGGAGGTGCCCCAAACACTTCACCTAAGAGGCATCCTGGTCAGATGCCCAAACCACCTCAACTGGTTCCTCTTGGGGTTCTGGTTCCTCTACATGCTCAGCTCTCGCTTCAAGACAACAGCATCCATCTGTCAGGCTCCTGCTCCTGCTCCTCATACAAATTATGAACAGATTTTGCACCTGGGTGGCTTAGTGGTGAAGCCGGCGACCACATACATATGTTGCAGTGCGGGTGGCACGGGTTCAAGAATCAAGAATCAAGAATGCCTTTATTAGTCCCACAAATGGGGAAATTGCAGTTAACAGAACATCCATCCAAAACAAAAACATAACACAGACAGGGGGGGGGGGCAGATGTCTGAGGTCATGCACCCGTTTCACAACGGCGCTACCTTTAGGAGAGAGACAGAAAGAGATACATTGGGATAGTTAGGTTCAAAAAATCATCTCATACTGTGTTCATAAAGAACACCTTACGAGGTTCCAAAAAACACCTCAGCAAAAAGCATATTGCACATATAAAGCCGGGATAGCAGTATGGTGGGTAGGGTCAGGGTCGGGAGGGGATGCAGACGGAGACGAGAGGGTGGGGGCATTGTGGAGCCCAGATGCCAGCTCCCAGCCAAACAGTTCGCTGATAGTGATGGAAGTTCATCAGCGGCCTTGGTACACCAGATCCAGCTTCACAAATCACAGAGAGGGCTGAGGGGGATAGCGGCCTTCACACATAGTTCTGGAGAGATATGATTGCCAGCCAAGGCCGGCTAGGGAGCCGAATTCTGATAATGCAGATGTTGTTTTGGAACAGGCTGCTTGTTTTTTCAACAGCCTTCAGTCTCACTGGGAAACCATTCAATAAATCCAATAATCCAAATTCATTAGTTACCGTCCTCACTGAGCAGAACCGTACCTTATCTCCAGATCGAACCCCTCTCACCTGCTACTCCCCAAGTCTACGGCTCAGGTTCATCAGGCTTTGAGTCTGAGTCTGTACGGTTCTGGTCAGCCCATCCACCTGGGTCGGCAGCCTCTGCAGATGTCGAACTGCCGTCCAGGTTTTCTTGATTTCTCGGTAAATCAGGTATCCTCCAAGCCCAAACAGAAAAGATACCGCTACCAGATAGCCAAATATGTAAGCGTCTTCCACGTCTTCCACCTCGAGGGCCGAGAAGCACACAGGTCTCCACGAGCTCCAAGAGTCGATGACGTATCCAACCGGGTCTGTTCCACTCGGACACGCCGGCTCCCCTTTCCCCAGATCTCATAGTGGAAAAAATTCGATCGATGGTCTTGAAGGCCAGTTTGCCAAATCCATATTAATCTTATTCTTATTCGAACAGTGTGCAAGAGACGCTGTCACAGCAAGCAGCAAGCAGGAAAGATAGGGAGGGCAGGGAGAGAGATAGAATGCGACCGTCCCCGTCAGAGGCTGGAGCAAGAAGTTCCAGCCCATTGCCAATTTGCCTGCGTGTCTTCCCCTGTATCTTTCCCCCATTTCCTGTCTCTCTCCACTGCCGATAAAAGCTGCTGTGGCCAAAAATGCAAAAAAAAAAAAAAAATTATGAACAGATTTGGTGATAAAGAGTCCAAGACCCACCGGGACTTACACATTATTGCTGGCAATGCAAGCCAGGCTCAGGAGCCCATCCATCCATCCATCCATCCATCCATCCATCCATCCATTCATCCATCCATCGTTGCTCAGCCTCGATTTGAAAGAAAAAAAAGCACCGACTGTTTTCTTTCTTCTTTGTGTTTAAATCTCTGCTCCACAACAAAATAACTGCAGTAATTGGTTTTGGCTATAAGGGCTGACAAAGGTCAAAGATCATTTGGTGCTTAAATTTACTTAAAAATATTATGCAAATGTATTCATGGTGCTCGTGATGCCTTTCTTCTGCTTACAGCAGGGCGTACCTGCTGCTGTGCCACTTTCCTCTGATGGAGGCTTTTGTAATGTTTGAAGTTAAAACCTAAAAGCAAATCTGCAGCAGAATAGAGGAAATGTACTGGAAGGCTACACAATGGCTGCCAGGAGTCCAATAAAGTGTTTCCTCACACAGTGCAGGCGCTCAAATATCCTGTGTCTGCATTAAAACCTGTCAAATGAGAACAGCCCGGTTCTGTGCATACACATTTCTGTCATAACTGAAGCCAATGAAGCCACAAAAAACATGAAATAATGTTAATCAGCTCTTCATAGCAAAACATTGAATGTCAGAGGGATTGTTCATAGTGCTTTAATTTCATGCCAGCAGTGATTTTGGTAAAAAGGAAGATACCCCTCCAGGAGTGAACTCACATTTGCTGTGAATGAACCTCAGAAGCTGGTAACACCTGTGGGTGTTCATCCTGCTATAAGCAGCACAGGTGCACCATGGTTGTGGTATCACCTCATTTTTGGACGCGCATTCCTTCGCCTGTCCACGAGCCAGTCGCCAGCAAACATGGCAGCAGAGCGAGGTGGTAGAAATCAGAGAGGGAGAATAAAATGGGGTTTTTACTGTGGCACCACGACAGTTTAATCGGCACACGTTTTTGGAGCGAGCCTCTGATGGGTTACACAGCCTCAGTGTTTAGCTGTCCCTTTGTAAATGTCATAGACAAAGCAGAAATGCCAGGCTTTGTGTTTTTCTGGCTGTCACATGTCCTGCAGCAGAACAAAAGGAGATATTTACATAAACATGGTGCAGATGTCCGTCACGCGTGCGATTTGGCAGCATCGGGTCTCACGCATGAAAGATCACGTGTGTCACAGGAAAACAACTGCTTCATGGGGCTTTTTATAGCTTAAAAAGACACTGATTGGTAGGTAGAACCGCTGCTGCTGCTTTGTTTCTCTGAAATATTTTCAGTAGGTCTTTTATGCCTCGTGTAGGAGCAGGGACACACAAACAGCATACCAACGATGAACAAGGGTTGTATTAGAAATGTTTTAGAAACATTGGAGCATAAATTAGCTTTGGGGTCAAAAATAAGTCCCAACCAAGCTAACAAACCAAAGCACAGCAGCTTCCCTCCACAGACTAACAAACAGGAGAAAACTGCTCCCTCCTACTTCCTCCTTCAAGTCTGAACACAGAGCAGGAGTTACAGATAATCAGTGCTGTGGATGGTTGGGAGGTGGGGAAGCGAATGATTGTCTCTTCCTTTGATTTCCATCCTAGAGTTTTTAAGAGTTTTTAACGATCTGCTTTTAACTGTGGACTCTGGTAGTCCTGCAGTTTTAGTACTTCTAGATCTGTCAGCTGCCTTTGACACTGTGGACCACGAGATCCTTCTATCCCGCCTAGAACATGAAATTGGCATTAAAGGCACGGTTCTGACTTGGTTCAGATCATATCTTACTGATAGAAGTTTCTCTGTCCATCTAGGAAACTGTTTTTCTACCACAGCAAAGCTTTCTTGTGGAGTGCCTCAGGGGTCCATTCTGGGCCCAATTCTTTTCTCATTGTATATGTTGCCTCTAGGGTCGATTTTTAGGAAACATAATATTTGTTTCCACTGTTTTGCTGACGACATCCAGGTGTATATGCCCATCAAACTGAACAGCAGAGATCCATGGGAACCCCTGCTGAACTGTCTAAGTGACATCAAGTCCTGGATGAGAAACAATTTCCTAAATCTTAATGAAAGCAAAACCGAGGTCATATGCTTTGGTAAATTTGACCCCTCAAGCTACTCCTCTGGCACTCCGAGTCATTTGGCTCCTCACTGTCGTGATGCTGTGAAAAATCTGGGTGTCATTTTAGATAGTAGTTTTAAAATGGAGAAGCAAGTAAGTGCTGTTACCAAAATCAGTTTTTACCAACTCAGAGTCATTGCCAAGGTAAAACCTTATCTCCCGCAGCAGGACCTGGAAAAAGTTATTCATGCTTTTATTACTTCCCGCCTGGACTACTGTAGGGTTTAATCCCGGGATCCGGGATTCCCGGGAAATGCGATCAGAACCATTTCCCGTTTCCCGGGAAACGTTAGACGGGAAACCGGGAAAAAAGTCGCGCGCGTCGATTTGACTTTCAGAAAGAAAAGAAAGCTTCAGATTGTTAAATTTAAGGAAATATTGAGAGAAGGGTTCGTTTAATGCGAAAAGCATTACTCTTCATTTCAGGCACGTTCAGCCTCCGTTTAAGGCTTCAGCCTTCATCTCAAGCGTTTTAATAGAGGTATTACACAGTTGTACTTTTTTCCTCTTTAATTTGTTGAAATCGTAGGCAATGTGTTTACCCTAAGGTATTTTGTATTATATAATTTTATATTATTATATACTGTTATATTGCATTATATAGCCTATAAAATATGCCTGCCCTGAACAATAAAGAAATATCTGTTTAACTTCGAGTGTTTCTTTTCCTCGTTTGCAGCCGCTTACTAACAATCATGAATTAGGATACGGGCCTAATGTGTGAAGAAATTATCATGAAATAGATTGCTTTAACATATTTCGCTTTTAAAATGGAGTTGAGTAAAATGTATATTTTTTAGGCTATAAGGATTGGCCAGTTTTTCAAAAGACGATTCACAGCGAACCTACTTTAACCCTCAGACACGGTGTTATAAATTTGCTGTTGCCAGAATGGCAATGACCAAGTCGTAGTGCATTACTCAAGGCCCTGTGTTATGCCATATTATAGTGTAGTACGGTAGTTCACTTTTCAATGACTATTACAGCGTTCCACTGGTGGAGATATAGCGCAACAGATGTCGCCACGACAGCGTGGCTGAGCCTTTATCAATGCTATGGAGATGAACCGTATTGTTTTGCACCAGCAGTTGTAAAATATCTTGGTATAATTCCATGTACAATGGAGGAATATTCTAATTATATTTGTTAAGGGAGTGTTGAGGAACGATACAACACCGCATAGCTCGAACACTCAAATGTCGAGATGTAGGTTTTATTGCATTAATCAAGCCGACGTTACCCCCTACTGGGCATAACAGGACATAGCTGGAAAGCTACCTCTACAATATCAGAATAGGTTAAGGCCGACACAGGCTACAGAAGGCCTAATTATAATAAATAAATAAATAAACTTTTTCCCGGGATTCCCGGGAAATGGCTCGTCATTTCCCGGGATTTGATTCATGTCATTTTCGGGAAAAATATTAAACCCTAGACTACTGTAATTCTCTGTACTTTGGCATAGATCAATCATCTGTGTGCCGCCTGCAGGTAGTCCAGAATGCGGCAGCTCGTCTTTTAACCGGTTTAAAAAAGCATGAACACATTACCCCCGTCCTGTCATCCCTTCACTGGCTCCCTGTCCGTTTTAGAATCGATTTTAAGATTTTATTGCTTACTTTTAAAGCCTTAAACGGACTGGCACCTTTGTATCTGTCTGAGCTGCTTCACTGTCACACCCCTGTAAGAGCTCTGAGGTCATCGAACCAGCTGCTCTTACAGAGGCCTAAAACTAGACTAAAACAGAGAGGTGATCGAGCTTTTGCAGCAGCAGCACCAAAGCTATGGAACGATCTACCTCTCCATATCCGCACAGCTCAGACGATACACACATTTAAATCTCTATTAAAAACACATTTCTTTTCCTTGGCATTTGGCTGCAGTGCTACCTCCTTTTAGATGACTGTTTTATGGTATTTTATGGTACTTGTTTTAAACGTTTTAATTTTTAATTTTCTTATGTTATTTATTGTTCTTAATGTTTTTATTTATTTATTTTTATTTTATTATTTTATTTATTTATTTATATATTTTTATTTTTATTTAGTATAGTCCTTGGGGTTACAGATCTTGTACAGCACTTTGGTCAACGTCGTTGTTTTAAATGTGCTTTATAAATAAACTTGACTTGACTTGACTTGACTTGACTACCCTTATGGAAGGTGTGGTCATCAGGCTGGGCCACACCAATCACAGCCGGGTCCCTGCACCTTCCAGTTATCATTCACTCTCACACCCCACACAGACCTTTTCATAGAAGTTACTAGTTACTCAGAATGATGCATGTATAAGACAGAAGTCATAATATCCCCTTTTCCAAGAACTAAGCCTCTGCCTGAGATGCTTAATGCAATAATAAAGACACAGTGATAGGTTAAGGTCAGTGGAAATGAAGTGGTTGTGAACTAGACCCAGTGTACACTTCAAAGGTAGTTCAGCTGATGTTTGAACTTTTTACAGAATTAACAGACAGGATAATGTTCGCCCTGCTGGTGTGGTTCATGTTTGACAGGCACCACATACATTAGTGTCTTAACCTTAAGTTTAAAGAGCACAACTGGGTGAAGCTGACACACTCTAAAACAGAGTCAGAGGACCAAAGAAAGGTCTGCGACCCCTTGTTCTTTAGTTAGTGGCCTTTTGTAGTCATTTTGTTATATTGTTTCATGTGTTCCCTGTTTGTATTAAGTTCCCAGTTGCTTCAGACCTGCGTTCTCCCTGTGTTTTGTCGCGTAGTGTTCCCCTCTGTGTGGAGTTTCCTGTGTTTGTATCATGTTTGGTTCCCTTTGTGTTGAGTTGAGTTTTATGTCCCTTTGTCTCATTAGTGTCATTCTGCACACCTGTTCTGCCCCAGCTGTCTCCACTTCCCTGATCACTCTGCTGTGTATTTGTCTCAGTCTTGTTGCCGGCGTGGCTGCGTTTCATCCTGTGTTCCACTTTGGTTCATCTATTTGTTTGAGTTTCAGCCACAATGAAGGCTTGCTTTAGTTACTTCACCCCTGCCTGCTCCTGCGTCTGAGTCCTCACCTCCACACACACACACACACACACACACACACACACACACACACACACACACACACACACACACACACACACACACAGTCTGCTTCCACGCACTGTGACAAAAAAAAAAAAATGACCAAACATGTTAAATCAGCCACTACAGAAAACTTAAAATCAAATAGCAGGACTTTCCCATTAAACAGTATGTCTGCATTTCTTTTTTTGGTGTTTTTGGCACAACGCCCACATGAGTGTTTGTCAGGTTTCTGCTCACATCCAGGCTTTCAGCAGCTCACACACTTTCAGACACATGAGGGAAACTCACTTTGATCCACAGCAGCCATGAAGGACTCTGATAAAGACACACATCTGGCACACCTGAGGCGGGAGATGACACATCAACAATGTGAGGTGTAGGATAAACATTTCTTCCAGCTAAATCATTAACAACAGTGAACAAAACGGCTCTTTTTAATTTCTGACCTTCAGTTACTGATGACATCAACACCGACTCAACTGGGAAAGTTTGACAGACTTTTAGCAACATGTCATTCAGCGTAATTAAACTCGGGTTTCAGGATACACTGTTATTTGATTAAAGTGCAGTTTTATGGCATCCATTGTGAACTTGCAGAAGTTTCAAACATGCAAATCTTTCTCAGCTTGAATACATTTACTGGGCCACATAAACACATGCTACAAGTAAGAGTTTAAAGTGTATCGTGTTTTTTTTTATAAGCTCTTAAATATGAAACTTTTTTAAAATTTTCACTTTAATGCAGCAGGCACAGAAATGACTGGGAAGTGAATTTTGGAGTGTATGACTACATCCTTCAGTCTGGATTTGGACATGCCAAATCACAAGGCTCTTTATTGTCTAGTCACTGTGCATGAAATAATGTGAGCAGGAAATAAGAAAGGAGGTTTCTTTGGCTCCAGTGAGTGAGGACAGTGAGAGGTTTGCTAAAATAGTTCAAACATGTTTGCAATGATGGATTTACAGCAGCACAGAGCTAGACGTGTGAGACACTGGAGAGTGATAAGTAAATATCTCCCAGAGCCTGCAGGTGGATGCTGTGGTGGTTGGGTGTTAGAGGCAGAGATGGGATTTCTGTAGCTTAAATAAGTGGAAACTGGAAGGGTGTGTTTGGTATATGACACGAGGGGAGTGAGACATGCTACGAGCTGCCTGCCTGAGCTGGGAGCAGTTTCACCAGGCAGATTTTGGTGTGATTGAGGTGTAAGACGGCTGTTATCTGTGGACTGGCCCACTCTGTGGTGACTTCTAAACTTTAGGTGGTTGGAAAAAGAAAAAAGTCAGCTCATTCATCCTCCTCCTGTTCCCAAGAACAGGGAAAACAGTACCAGAAAAATACCTGTGCCTCCCAACTGGCATATAATAATTTAACAGGGACATAAATGAGGGCCCAGCTCAGTCACGGTTGGAGGCAACAGTTTAGAGTTAAACCTGAAGGGCTGTGCTGTAAATGTAGCCTGAGTTCTGTTATACACGACTACTTGTCCTCTTCAGGTTGATGAATCCATGAACATGTTCCCAAAAAGCCACTTGAAGAGGACGGGAGGGTCAGAAGATGAGGCAGAGCTGTATTCAACACTGGAGACGGGATCTTTTATCCACAGCAGGGTTCCTCGGAGAAGTCATTCCGTTTTTCTGAAATCACCTACAAGTTGGAACCGTGCACGTTCTTTAAATGCTCCAGCTGAATAAGGTTGAGAAATAACTCAAATACTGCACTATTATTGTTAATATTGAGCAGTCTTGGTGTGTTGAACTGATCAGTGAAGCAACCACTGGCTTCAACGCAAAGATGTAAATGCTGCAGAACCTTTTGGAGACATCTAATGCATCTCAGGCAGGTCTTTAAATTAGAGAAACATTTTGGTTTCTGGAAGGTTTCCAGTTTGAATCTCTGCTAAAATAAATGAGAAATGATTTTATCACCACATTTTCCATCCATCCCGTCTCTCTCACACATGCCGATTTATGAATATTTTGAGTACAGAGTCAAACAGCCAGTGTTATTGGTGATAACTTATTTATGTATTTATTTACAGTTCATTATGTCTATGCCCTCTGGGAGCACAGGCATGAACACATTTGCCTATGCATCATCTTTCTATAAAATGGGCCAACAAAAAAGGCGGGTTAAACACAGGTAAAAGGTAAAACAGGTAAACAGGTAGGGAGAGGCTGCAGTAAGTGGGCAGCCTATGAATGATGACCTTTCCCAAAAGTTAAACCAAATCCCTGAAACAAACTCTTGAAGTGAAGAATGCAGCAGTTAATGTTGTATTATTGTTGGGAAACTAGGCTGATGTTTAGGCTAAGGGCATTTTGTCAGATTATAAAATCATAAACCAGTAGCTGTAAGCATGGCTAACCCTTTAAGGAAACCACTGTTACAGAAGCTAGTGAGGCCACAGGTAACAGTGTTGGTTTAACACTAAATACAGGGAACAACCCAGATTGATGGATGGAAGTCCTGAACGGGGCATAACGAGGTGAGGAGGGCCAGATTGGGGGGGGGGGGGGGGGGGGGGGTGTAGCTTAATATTGTTTTTATATTTCAGGTGAACAATGGAAGGGGTGATAGGAGGGGGGTGAGGGAGTCTGCAGACATTTCTTCAACAGTCTGCCATAAAGTGACTGACATTGTTGTACAGTCAACTCGGTTGCCTCTCGAACCCCTCGGCGTTCCAATTAGTTCCTTAGCTGCCTCAGTGCCTGCATTTGGATCTTCAGTTTGGGTGTAATTATGCCGAAGATAAGAATCAAAACTACTGACCACTCCTAGTAAGACCATAAACTTATTAGGAGTGTTGATTTTCTCATGGACTTTAATCATCCAGGAGTCCTCCTCTGCTGGTCAGCAGAAAGACTAAGTTTAAGGCATTCATGGATCAAAGGTGGGTGAGGTTTATTTATTAAACCAGCAACACAGGTGATAATGCAGAGTCATCTTGGGCTAGGTGGTTGCGGGGCTTCCTGTTTGGTTTCAGGTCAATTTTCCTCTTAAGGGTTATCTTGTCTCTCCCTCCGCTCGCGGTAATCTGGGGCACAGGACAAAGAAAGGGTTAACAAAGAGTCAGGCAACACAGAAGGACTTACAGGCATGGACTGTGAGCCAGCCAGACCAACTGTTTCACAGTCAACGATCCAGCGGAGACTAGATGCCACCTGTCATCTTAAATAGGAGTCATGATGACCACATCAGGAACAGGTGTGTGAGTCAGCCTCCTGCAACAGCTGGTTCAGTAGGCGGAGACCCCAGCAGAGCAACCCCAGGACCGCCAGGGACCATGACATTTGCATTAATTGTTCTTTTTTTTTTTAAATATATTTTTAGCCTCATAGAATAAGTGCCTAAGTCATATTTTGGTCAAACTGAGATATCTGCCTGTATGAATGTACAGTGTTAACACAGAGTTAGGCACAGGTTAAGACTGTTACCTCTGAGAAACAAAGGCAGATTAACAGGATCCTGAGTTAGTTTTTATCCCATTTTTAGACTGACATTTAACACTGATCTTTTAACCATGACTGAGTCCTAATTACATTACCCTACTTTAACACACAGCTTGAGTCATCCATCATATGGGTTTATGGAAAGTTGGGATTTGACATTTCTGTGTGACAGTGATCATCAGTCATCAGAAATGGATGCCTCTAAAATATCGACTAAAGTCTGTTTTATGTGACGTGAATATTTCAGAATCAGTTTCTTTGTTTCCTGCTTTGTCACATTTTCTACTAATCTGTTTCAACACTGACTCACAGACTTCTCACAGACACCCGAGGATTTCAGCATTTCTTTTTCCTAACTCTAACCCTAACCTGCACATGTGTGTGCTCTGCTAAACCAAAACATTTAAATGTGACAACACGTCCTCCTCTCCGCTAATATCCCTCCTGGCTACAAATTCACAAGTTCAGATGGTTCAGTAACCCCAGCACCTCTTTCATCTTCTTCTTCTCGCTCTCTCCTTGAAGATGGTGGGCCTTTTCTTTGGGAAAGCCCACAAGGCAGCCTGGCTTGTGGTCTTTGATGTTTCCTCTCTGAAACTGGACTGACTTGAAGATGCTGTATTTCATGGAGGTCAATATCCTGGGAGGAAAAGGTGTTTCATTTTTCCCTCTCTGAAGAGAAATGTGTTCTTACCTGTTAATAAAGGCCACACATAACAGGAAAGTGAAAAACCTGCTATCATAACCCCATCCTGGGATCATCAGTCTTCTTCTGAGATCCTTCCTAGCTTTGTGGCTTTGCTGCCCAAAAACAAAGGATTGTGATGCACACTAGTGCACTTGTTTGTGCACTCAGTAAGCAACCAGATAAAGACCGGAGCAAAGAGCTTGAGCCCTGTCGACTCTGCATTTCTGGGAAAGTACGAATATAATGTGGCTGTCACTGCTGTGCTGTCAGTTTCTGAAGCTCCAGAAAATGGGGAAATATATCTTTCTGTCAATTTACAGTCCAACAGGAATTTATTTGCTTGACCCCATCCCTTAAAAAAGGGACAGTCAGTAATTTTTGGAGGTTATTTAATAGAAACAAAGGATATTACTCATAAATATACAAACATTAGTGCATAATTATGTCTTCCAACAAATTGATGCATTCTCATAAACTTATAATTAATCCATTAAAAATACATAGGAGTGGGCCCAGTTTGTGGAAACTGCCATGTTCTCCCAACATATTTGAATAGAGCGGGCACGAAGGATATCTCCCCTCCAACTAATCACATTTTACTAATGTGGTTAGAGACCAGCCGCACACACGGCACGCCAAAGGCGGAGGAGAAGTTGTAGCTGTTAGCCTGCTGTGGAGGGACATTTAAATTCATGCATGCACTTCAGACTCAAGATATGAAGGATCATACCTACGTTTCATCATTGGAGAGGGGGTCCCCTTCAACAAAGACACGACCAGCATCTTAATAAAATGTCATCCTCTTCTTCCTCATATAAAAATAGATAAATCACATTTTCCCTCTGATAAACAGTTTGATTAAATTCTCAAACTGTATGAGAGTTTATACACTGACTGTCAGAGTCCAACAAAGTTACAGTTTTACTAATACCAGCTAACAGCAGCGCTTTACCAATAGAAAAGTTCAGGACATCCTCAACAGCTCACCTCAGCATCGCTATCGCTGACGTGAGCTTCTCTGACTCATCGACCCATACAGGACTCGTTACCCAAAGTTTTACAGCCCCCTCCAGAGTAAATAAAGGTGGCTGCTTCTCACCAGCTTGTGACAGCTGAGGAGAACAGTGGACTGACAGCCTTCCACAGATAGGGGAAAAACTCCGTGGCGGATCTGGACCCAGTACAAAGCTGTTTTGAGGTACAGTCTAAATGTAATGTTTTTGATCTTGCTTAGGTGACTAAAACAACTAAAAACCATTTGTCCCATAGCAGCCACCATAGCTAGGATTATGCACTTGAATTGGGAGGGGTAAGAAACCAGAACTCAGCTGACTGACCTGTAATCTGCTGACATCTAGCAATGACATTTTTCAATTCATTTCAATTTTATTTATATAGTGCCAAATCACAACAAACAGTCACCTCAATTTCTCAGTTGACATTCCAGCTGGCTACGTTATGGATTCCTGTGTGGTGTGGAAGATGACGTGCCTGGCCGTATTGTCAATGGAATACACACACATTTGGCTTATTGACAATGGGATTTCTCCGAATTGGACCTGGAGATACCTGGTTTGTCGTTGCAATTCAGGAAGTCTAGGCAGCTGTCTGGCCTTGGTAAGGCTGCTTATGACGGGAATACAGAAAGATACAGACTCAAACTCAGACTCTGTATATCTGGAGCTGATTCTGAGGGGTAAGATCTTGGAGATGTAAGTATCTGTTTCTGCACGGCGAAGGAACGAACCAAGAAGATTCGGATTAATTGGATTTTTTCTCCACAGAGAGGTGCCAGAAAGACTGAAGGCTGTCAACAATTTAATCAGTACATTCTGCACCAAAACAAGTGGTAGAACCAGGAATTTGGCTCCCTGACGTTCTTGGACTGCTGCTTATCAAATTGTCTCCGGGATGTTTGTAAACAGATGTTTGTTCTGTTTGTCTTCTTGGATGGTGTTCTGTTAACTGTAATTTCACCATTGTGGGATCAATAAAGTATCATTATCATCATCATCATCATCATCAAGGCACTTTATATTCCAGGCTGTGCTCAGCCAATGAACAGTTACTATGATCACATGTACAAAAATCACAGCTTAAACACTCACAGTGGAACACAAGGAGTGTGAGTCTACTTAGAAAGGAAAGATTCTGTTACCCAAACAGTGACAAACTCGTCTCTGCATCTCTAAAGCTGATCTGAGTGCAGCGAGGTTTGGCTTCAAAGGGAGAGCTGAAGTAGATGCTCAGTTTCTTCTACTGATGTCTGAGCAGAAGGCAGAGCTCTGATGTTGGAACCTACATTTATTACAGGTCCATCTTCTGTTCACTTTACTTTTACATCACAGTATACTGAAAATCATAACTCCTGCATCATGATATCGTATGGCCAGAATATTAGTGAACTTTAAAGAGAAACAAGGGGAAACGAGTGCTGATGTTTGGCAGAAGACTTCCTCTCAGAGCATAAATGTAAATAAAAAGGTTCTTTTGTTAAAGTTACGAATCTTAATGGAAAAAAAAAGGAACCATCCTGGAGAAACCGTCAGAAATGAGAAAATGTGTTTCAGTTATTTTCACTTTGGATCAACTTTTTCAGCCGTTCCATTAACTGTCCAATAAAAGAACATATTAAGGAGGGTGTGATGGCAACTACTGCTAGACTAATGTACATTTGTTTTTTCCTGATATCACACTGATCACAAGTGGCACATGTCTCCACAAACAGGCCAAGCTCTGTCTCCAGAGCGCTACAAACTAACAGAATTATCTACTTTAATCATCTGATGATGTGACGAGCTACTTAAATGATGAATTTTTACAGATGAAGATGACATTAGTGTTTACACACTGTCACTTTGAGAATCTTAGCTAGAAAATAAAGTCTTTGACTTTGGAACATTGCGCAGTGAGTTAAAGCATAAAACTTCCAGTCGCCATCATTATGCAGCTCACTCAGTGGTCCCCCTGCCGTTGGAGGTAATTCTATGGAAGCTTCTTTCTGCCACTTTGCTATCCATAACTCAAAATTTTGGCTTAATTTCTTGAAATTCTGACGAAGTTGAAATTTTACCATAGCTAGGATCAACTCTGACTAAGACGAAATCTTGAGTTTTGCATTTCAAAATTTTGCTTTAGTAATTAAAATTTTAAGTTCGCTCTGTGAATCACGAAGCGTCGTGTGAAAGAGGCACACGGAAGCAGATGACTCAAAATCAGGTAGCAACAGTATCAGTTAGCTAGCAGTGTGTCGCAAACGTGAGCAAACTGCTGTCAGGTTTGTGACCTTTGACCTTCTAGCCAATAAGAGCTGCATTAAAGGAGTCGGTGTTTTCATGTGGAGCTGTTGGACAGCTGATGCCTTCAGCTTCCAGGTAACAAGGAAGTGATGCACCTTCGCGGAGCTTCCTGATTTTTGAGATACTGAACTTGAAATTTTGAGTTATGGATGGCAATTTTTTTGTTTTTCTGTGGCAGAAAAAAAGCTTCCCCACAATGAACAAAACGCCTAAGTGAAGAGCACAAACACACTGGCACATGCTCCTCCTGTTCCTCAGTGAGTTCATGACCATAAACAGCCAATCCATCATGTCTTCCATTCAGCTGAAGTCCCCTGAGAAATTCGTAGCGTTGCAGATGATCCCTCATCTTTGTCTTAGAACAGACTGAGCATTTGTGTGTGTGTGTGTGTGTGTGTGTGTGTGTGTGTGTGTGTGTGTGTGTGTGTGTGTGTGTGTGTGTGTTGGCTAGGAAATACTGCAACATGTGCTAAATAAAAGCAGGGGGACTTTTTGGTTTTCCCCAAAGAGGCAGATCCAAAATAAAATCACGAGTATTCAAATGTTTTTTATATAGCGGTTTTGTTAACAGGGAATTATTTACTTAAACAAAATTTATTTTTTGATTTATCAAAAAGTCAAATGTTAAATAAGGTAACTTGGAGTGACAGCCTTTACTGTGTGTGGACTGAGGAAAAGCCCTGAAACGTGTTCGATTACCGACTGAATACACCAACCAGTAAAACCACTGACGGGTGGAGTAAATTGCACTGATCGTTTCATTCACTGATCGTTTCATTCACTGATCGTTTTCTTTCCAATTTTCCACCTGAAAACACTGGATACTGGCATCCGTCTGGATGTTACTCTGATGTGCACCACCCACACGGCAACCTCCTCCCCCAGCAGGACCAGCTCGCTTATTGGGTAATGTATAACATCACACTGCAAAAGGAAAGAAAAACGCTCCGGATTAGTTCGTGGAACATGACAAATTCCCAACACGTTAACCCAGCTTCCACACTCAGTAACCATGCCTCTGCCGTGCCTGTGGTGTTTTGCCAGGGTGACCCATCCAGTATTAACCAGGCAGCTTTTGTGGTGTATGTGTGTGTGTGTGTTCATTTAAACAGTGTGTCAGTGTTTGTGTAAAGTCTCGTTCTGTCTTTTGTCTTTGAAAATGAGCTGTTTTGCTCTCATTGTTTTTGTCGTCACTCATCCATCAGCAGTCTCCTGCCTAATAATTCATATCTGGTGTTTCCATCAAATAACAGACAGTGATGTCTGTTGATTTGTGAGCATTTGTACTATAAACATCACAATGTTTGAAACAGTTTCTTGATGTATTTCACAGCACACTTCACAAAGAACAAAACAGAGACCAGATTAAATACCAGTGCTGTGATTCAGTGACTTGGGATTCAAAATGTAATTTAATTTGCATCAGTTATACCTGGACAAAAGTGTAACAGCTTGGTTTTCTGTAACTCCATATTTACATCCTCACCAGTATCTTCTGAGAGCCTGGTGTATGCACCACTTACATGTTGTGGGCAGAAGCAGGAAGCTCTGCCGTGGAGAGCATTCTCAGCATGGAGGTGACCAAGAGACAGAACATAACGTCTCTGGGTCTGTACATACACCCACATAATAACACAAATGGTTGTTTTGTGTAACTATGCTTCTTCTTTTATTTTGTTTTCCCCACACAATCTTTGATTTTGCAAATATTGTCAATATCTTATGTTTAACAAGTGACAAACTATTTGGTTTACCTACTTGCACTCTTTCCTGTTTCTTTTTTCTATTTTTCTCCCCTTTTTTTTTTTCCCTTTCACTTTTCTTTCTTTTCACTTTTCTATTTCTTAAGCCTGTCATTTCTGGCACAATTTGTTAAACAGCATGTTAAAAATAATTCAAATAAAATAAAGGGTCACACAGTAACAAGAGGAGCCTATAGAGAACCTACAGAGCTCATCTTGAAATAGCAAATATGTTTGGCACAACAATGCATTCAGATCACAGTTCTGTTTCAAGATCTGCCAGACATGACAGGCTAAAAAAAAAAAAGGAAGTCCAGTCGCCTTTTTTCAAGCTCCAGAGACTACGATGACCTGGATGACTGAGAATCTACACAGACAAAACTTTTCAAGTTTAAGTTTAAGAAAATAAAGTATTAAGACATAAAAGAAACAGAAGGCAGTATAAAAGGACACTGGTATGCTCTATCTGTAAATGTTTATATAATAACACAAATAACAATTTTAAAGTGACTTTTAAAGGAACCAGAAATAATTACATAGGTTCAGACTGAAGTGCCACATTGGTACCTCCATATGACTCCAGTGTTTGAGGGGTGTGCAGATTTACCCAATACAAACACTTGGCTTTGACCTTCCATTGATATGAGCAGCTACAGCAGCAGCATCCAAAGACATGAATAGGAGTTTATAATCTCCAACAGCTGAAGAGTTCAGATGCAAACCCTCTAAATCCACCTGCACACTTTTCTTTGCAGAGCATTTTTATCTGGCTATTATAGTAAACCCTAACCCTAACCCTGGCGAGTACAGCCAGCAGCCAGTAACGATCCTTCTGCAGGTTCACTGACGGAAATCTCATTAGACTTTTACTTCCTTTAAATAGTCAAGTTTGATCACCGAACATTTTTTCTACACACAACATAATGCGAGACTCACCTTCAGCTGTGTTTACAATCTGATCACCCCCAACAAAAACACTCAGGGCAGAGCTGAAAACACTTCAAGTCACATGATTCGATCTTGCATTCTGATTGGTTCTAGGGATGTAGAGGCTTTTGCTGGCAATGGGAAGCAGTGTTTAGAGGATAATTCAGGCCAGGCGGAGACAGTATTTAGCGGGTTATGATGCAACATGATTTGATTGGCATGTGGAAAGGATTCCATAAATATCGTAATTTGGTTTTGCATCTCAACTCTTCAGTTGGAGCTGGTTTAGGTTTTATTGTGAGGAGAGTTGATAGAGCCGTGACCCATTTAGCCTCTGTGAAGACCTCAAGCTCGGGTGGCTCCGTTTTTACTACGCAGAAAGTGGACGCAGAAAGTGGACGCAGGAAAACTCTCACCTGCTGTCAGGTGTGTGCTCATAGATATGCCCACATCTCTGAGAAGAGCATTTCTACCTGTTGGAAAATGTGGTCTCACCTATGTTCTCATAACCCCTGGCACTTAGTGGACGATCACTTGAGTAGGAAATTACTGAAAAAAAAACCCCAAAACTATTTTTGCCACACAAAATTTCCCGATCTGAAAAGAACAAAACAGAACACTAATTTCAGGGTCTGGATCTTATTTGTAATGAACAGTGATAATAGGCTACACACAGACTGTGGCTGCAGTCTGTAACATAAGAAATCAAGGAAAATGTTTCAAACTGAATCCATTAGTATTTATTTAAAAATTGAAGACACTTTGGTTAAAGTAAAAACTCAGGCTCAGCCATCAATGTAGAAATCAGTACATAAGATATTCTAGCACTAATTTAAGGCAGAACAGAGACTTCTGGGTATGATTTCAGCTATTTTACAGTATAATAGGTCTCGGGATGAATGTGGTCTTCATATGTAAATACACGGAGGTGCACCGTCTGCTGCTCTGAAGCTCTCTGCACTCTTGTTTCTTTGTAGGGGTTTCTCATTCAAGATATCTTCATGAATATATTCCCCCTGAACAGTTACTTTTAACTGCGTGCAGCACAGACAGCACATCCCACGCAGTACAATCTCTACTTTTGTTGCCCCACTTTCTTTTCTTGCAGAGAAGAATCTATTAAAGCAGCCGTGGCTTCAGACACGACACAGATACACACTGAGGAAAAAATAGGAGGTGGGTGAATGACAACATGCTTTCACTGCTTTACTGCTTTCATATAACGTATTACACAGTATATAGGAGGAGGGTCCTGTTTCTGTTCAGCTCCTGTGCGTAATGGGTTGAAGTCCGTCTCGGCTCTTTGCTCCACAGAAGCTTAAATAAGCTACTTTGGGCTGGGGTCGCCACAGCGGGTAGCTCCACATGTTTGATTTGGCAGACTTTCTGCACCCTTCCTGACACAGCCACAGAGGGATTTGTCTCTCCTCCCAGGACTGAATCACAGATCTTTCAAAAAAACAAAAAAAAAAACAGGCACACAGCAGCTGGGTTAAGGTTCTCAGCAAACAGAGATTCGTGCTCAAACACAGCACTGCTGAACGGCTGCAGCATAGTGCAGTAACAGCATCTGACATGCTGCAGGACTTGCTTGGTCAGCTGAGGGTAATGGCTTCAGCAGTGTACTGACTGTGACCGCACCGCTGCTGCTGGTAATCCCATAGGGAATTGTGGCCATTATGGAGACGTAGGCGGCAGCCTCCTTGGCCAGAGCTGCAACATGGCAAGTGACCTCTAAGCGCAGGCAAGGCAATTAACAGCAAATGAAATCCATGGAAAAGAACTGATTGGATTATTCTGGCTGCCTCTGCGCTGAGGTTTTTATAGCATGGGGAAATGAGAAGGGAGATATAGTTTAGGGAGCTGTAAAGCGCAGAGAGAGAAACCTATTTTTGCCCCAATTACTGTGGTGTCTGTCTTTTACTAGACAGGATGGAGCGCCGTGATGCAGCTCTCAGGGTAAGCACAGCAGACTTCGTGTTGTGGTTCAGGAAGCTTTGGAGTGCTATAACATCAAACATCCGGCTTCAAAGGCCTGTGGCGTCATCAGAGAGAGTTCCCTACCAGGTGTGCTGACTGTGAAAAACGCCCATGCGTGGAAAATATCATCGCTTGCTCTCTCAAGCCTCAGATGCATCATATTTACCTGTTATGGCTGAAAAACAAAAGCATCTCTGTGAGCAAATATCCTAGCAGCTTAGTGGCAGAATTATCAGGGTGAACACTAGGAGCCTTTTTCCTATCACTTAAAGATTTGACCTGTTTAATATGTACAGTGTGCTTAGCTGTAGGTGCATCTTCAGAGCGTCACAGTATGTTGTTTACTTGGACGATCCTTTTCCTGTTGGTTTCTTCAGATTATAGTTGGGTTCCCGTGTGGCAGCATGTTTTGCATTTTATTGAACTGATGGGTGATTTTCAGTAAGCAGGGAGGCTGAACGAGCAGCAGTGAATCATTTATCAGTTGAATGCTGATGTAAATGAGCGTATTTGTCTTTTACTGTGGAGGTCACACAGTGGCTCAAACTCAAACACATCTGTTTAAATATGCAGAGCCAGCCTGATGTGCCGGGAATGCCACGGGGGAAGCATTTTATATGACCACCAGCATATTTAACACGGCACCGTCATCACTGCACCGCTCTGTCGTTTGGAGGACACGTGCTCAGATTGGCAGTTTGTTTGAGGGAGAATGGCCTGATTGGAAAACAGCAAATGCTCGATGGAGCATTTTGAATCTCAAAGAATGGAAATCCCACTGATATGTAAACAACGACCAGCTTTCAAACAAAGAACAAAGGTTTGGTATCCAGAGCTTAGCTGGAGAGACTCAAACCCTCTGCCCAGATCAGGTGGTCCAAAGAGTCAAACGTAGAGGTTCCAGTCACAAACCATTTTATGTTACCTTCAGGGTACTGCTGACCTTTGTGTTGCTCAGCAGCTGAGTGATTATTCCTGTGAGGTAATCCTCAGAGACTAAAGAGGACTTTAGACTTTTTAAAACAAGAAATTACCACTTTCTTCCCCGTGTCATTCTGAATGCTGATAAAAAACTTTGTAGTGGTGCAGAGAGGGGTCATGTTAACCATCCATTACAATTTGGCTTCCATCCACCGAGGTAAAACTTAAAAACGAAACCACTGAACCCTGGGACCATGAATTCCACATTCAATTCAATTCAATTCAATTTTATTTATATAGCGCCAAATCACAACAAACAGTCACCTCAAGGTGCTTTATATTGTAGGTAAAGACCCTACAATAATACAGAGAAAACTCACAGTCAAAACGACCCCCTATGAGCAAGCACTTGGTGACAGTGGGAAGGAAAAACTCCCTTTAACAGGAAGAAACCTCCAGCAGAACCAGGCTCAGGGAGGGGGGGTCATCTGCTGAGGGGGGAGACAAACAGAGAGGGTGTCTGTCTCCTGAATCCAAGCTGGGAGCTGGTTCCACAGAAGAGGGGCCTGAAAGCTGAAGGCTCTGCCTCCCATTATGCTCTTAAGTATCCTAGGAACCACAAGTAAGCCAGCAGTCTGAGAGCGAAGTGCTCTGTTGGGGGGGGGGGGGTATGGTACTTTCACATCTAAATATTTGTGCGCATTCTTCTTCTTACTAGCAAAAGCCAGGTCAAAGAGGTCAAAGTCTTCATTCTGTATTTAGTGACCAGTTGAACAAATTTCTGTCACGATGCAAATTTTGGGGACCATTAAGTTACATATGGGCGACATGCGTTAAATGTGACACGTGAAACAAACAGAGAACATAACACTGAGAGAGGGTACGTGCAGACACACTGTAGTAAGGCTCTCATGGCCTTTGTCAGTGATCTACTCATCATGACAATAAAAATGTCTATGCATCAGCCTGGCAACAAAAGTAAACAGTGAGCTCAGCTGTGAAGCTGGTGAATGATCATAGTATAAAACATGCTTTATCTGTATCCGCAGTAATTCGGAATAAAGGAAACGTTTTATGTACAGAAAGGTTGAAGCTGTATGATCGGCCCTTTTCAAATCAGTTGCAGTCTTGAAAGGCTAAACTCGTTAAGCTGGAGGAGGAGGAGCGATTAAGTGCATGCATCAGGGCTGTAATTATATTTCTACAAGCCACCAGCACTCCACATATTGCCCTGGGAAGTAGATGTGAGAAACTGATAAACACGGTCCCTCCCCAGTAACTTGTTCACTGTATAAATTTGCATACGGAGCTTCTCCTGCTCATTGTCACAGCCACGTTTAGCCTCGCAGTTTCATTTTGAAACAAACAGCAGAAAATCACTCAGTAGCCCTTTAGGTTTAAAAAAATCTCTGTGCAATCCATGAATAATACAAAATATTCACTTCAACATGTAAATAAAGTTTGAAAGGAAAACATTGTTTTTGCTTTGTTTGTTGGAGGTTTAATATTGGACAAACATAAAAACATCCCACTGAAAAATGTGATTTTTTTTTTTTTTTTTACTCCTGTCAGAAGCTCACGGCAGACCGAGCCTCCTCTTCCTGTGTTACCTGTTAAAGTGCAGCCCTAACCTTAGCACAGGTAGTTTGAAGTAGGAGGGGCTTCCCCTCTCTTTGTTAGATATACTTATGCTAGTTTAATTTCTTTCATTCCAAGATAAAGATTCCTAATTCACTGGTATTTTTTTTATAATTATACACAGCATTGTATGTCATGGATGTTCCACAGGATAGAGGCCAACCAGCACTTTAAAGAGGCCCAACCTTGCTTTGTTTTGCTTCCCTTTGCTTTGTGGAAATCCTTGCAGGGAGTCGGTGTTGTCTCTCTGCCTGTGGGCAGATGGATGGTGGGCCTGAGTGATGGCACTCGCTTGGCTTTTGATTTTTGCTCCCTCTGGGCTACATTGCAGGTCAGAGTGCAGGCTGAGGTGTGGACATGTGCTGTTTGTTGTTTTATAGTCCCTGCAGTGAGGACCCTGCCTGTTTTAAAGGACACTCACTGTTATCTGGCATTAGTTATTTTTAGTTTACTATTTAAATTCATCAGGAACTTTGTTTTTGGCACTGATTTGTGTGTCTGTGGCTGTTGCTGAACCTAAAAATAGTTTTTGTTTGTGGGACCCGTAAAGTTAAATAGACATAAAGAATACCAGGAACAAGAGACGATGTGTGGAAAACCAGGGAAAAGAAGACCATCAGAAATGAGGTGTTCATACTGAGACACATACATGAGGGCGAGGCAGAAGATGATGAAGGAAGGAACTAGCAAACTAACACAGACATGAAGTGAAACTGACCTTAACCTCAGTCTCCAGTTCACTATTAGTAAAACATGAGTCTAATTAGCTGTTAATTTGCCAGAACTCTCTTAAATACATTCATAAATAAGTGTTGCTTTAAGAGGCCGACCCTCCTATAACCTTCTTGGCCCCTGCCCAGTTAAAATGACCTTGGTGGGGGGGGCACAGAGAGATAAATAAAAGCTAATGGCTGTAATTTCTGCTTCACTTGTCCTGACAGCTGGACGAGAATTGAGTGGCCAATGAGCATAAATCAATCCACTGGGGAGTTTGCCCCAAGACAATACTTTCATAGCACGCAGCAGTAATAATGCTAAATTGGTTGGATAAGGACAAAGGCACGAGGAAAATCCAATAGTGTTCCTGTAGCCTGGAGTCTGGAACAAAGAAAATGACACAAGCTCTTACAGAATCACATATTTCACTGTTGAAGAAGAGAGCAGGCGTCCACGTCCGGATGTTTAACTACATTACAGCTGCACCAGTGCTCCATCTCTGAGAGTCTGACGCTGCTCAGAAAGCAGCTCATTCATCAGTCACTGACCCAGCTCACGAGGGCGGTGCATTCACCAAACACGGGAAGTCAGAAACTTGCAATCAGGACTTCAGTGTCTCTTAAACCTGCCACAGTGATTCATAGCAGTTAGCTTTCCAGCTTTTTCCAGCCCCCCCAAAATAAAAAGAACATGCTGAGCTGTGTACTGCATAAAAACAACAAAACATCCCTTCAGGAACCAGTGCATGGTGTTTTTCCTCAGGCTGTGATTGCACTAAATAACCACAGAGTTGTAAAGCAGATAGGATCCTGGATAAATATTTAGTAGAGGAGTACACTGTGCACTTGAAGCAAGAAAAATGTGTTTCAAGGCATGCCTAATCAAGAAAAAGAGTTTTTTTTTCTTATCCTTGTATCGAAGCCTCAGGGCAAAGGACTGCAAATCCCATCCGAGTCCATTCTGGAAAGGTTAGGTGGCCTTTGCCTCTGGGGCCAGGCATGCAGGGAGAGGTATAAATGAAGCTGAAGCACTGGAGCAGAGATCTCAGATGTTTAGTGCAGTTTCTCCCTGGACAGAAACTGTGGTAGTAGTGCTTCACTTACCTGATAAATCACCATTTTTTTTTATGGTGGTTTATCAGAGCCAAGACCAGGAAGAAAGGGGCAACATCGCTGAGTCTTTTTTTTTTCCTGCTTCTACACAATTCATGCTTGTTTGATATGCAGTGTTTTTGTGTGTTTTTACAGCAGCAAGCAGACACCAGCATGTCTGTCAGAGAGCAATAAAGCAGCCAGTGATTCCAGCGGCTGCAACTGAAGAGAAGCAATACATCAACTCACTGAACATTTCACAAGAGGACAGGAGCCAGCTTGGCATGCTGAGGAGATATTATTCCTCCACAGTCCGTAGCTGACAGAGCGTTTGAAGAAGCGAGACCGGACTAATGACGTGCCTTTAATGTTCACAAGTAGCAGTACCTGACCCAGTAAACAGTATCTGTTTGAACCCTTATTTTCCTATTTAAAGCCCCATCAGTTTTTTTTTTTGAACTTTTTATTTTCAGCAACAATTTTATATCAACACATACACATGTCTACCCTTGTCACATCTCACATTTCACATCTTAACATCTTATTTACGCAGACCGTTTTAGACATTTCACCTACACCAAGCAAACAGGCTGTTTAATTCCAGCTCTGTCAAATGTTATCCAGGGATTAATGATGGAGGAGACAAGTCCAACAGGGATACATTTCCTTCAAATATATGTTAGCCCCACTAAGAGAAACTTATATTCATTAACAACATCCATGCATATATGAATCACAGTAATTTCAGTGACAGGGACTACAGTAGACATAATGAAAATACAGATTAAAGTAATAAAAGTACACAATAATAATAATACAAAATAAATTCGAAGGGTACACAAGTAAATAAATAAATGGAGGTGTCAAGGTTACAATATGAATTTAGTTATAGGTCTCCACTTTGTTTCAAAAGTCTCCATCTTAAGTTGTAGTCTTGATGTTGTTTTTTCCATAATATAGACTTTTTTAATTCTCCACTGTGTAATACTGGGAGTTTGTGGCTTTAACCAAGCATATGTTAAAAGCCCCATCAGTTTTTTAAAAATTAAAATCAAAATTCTGCACAAGGCTCAAAATGTTTTTTTGAACTTGAAAGTTTGTTGAACTGCAACAGCACCGTGGCAACTTATTTTAGCGCAAACAGCAAAAACATAAAAAGGGGGTTTCTCTGAGCCAGAGGTTCAGGGACAGTAACATAATTAATATAATTAACAGTAATTTCTAGAACATGCGCTTCAGCTGGCAGCAGCAATCTTTACTCAGACTTTATTTTTGTTTATTTAATGATTGTTATCTTCCAAGTACTGATGGATCCTTCTGTAGGGAGACAAATTCAATCAAGAAATCTGGAAGATCTCGCCCTGTTCCAGCTGAGATAAAGAGGTGTTTGTGTTTGCCATGTTGGTCCAAAGGTGAAGGCTTGGAAGTGGAGATATAAGCTTTCTGCCAGCGGTCATCATGGGAAACATCAACTCTGCCTAACAAAAGTGACGAGCTGGAGATATTGATGAAGACCCAAAGTACACTGTGAGTGCAGTCTCGTGAGTTTTACTGAAATATGGTTGAATCAAAACATCTCAGATTCTAATGTGGCTTCACCTGGTTTCACCCTCATACGGGTCTGGCTGTGTTTGTGAACCAGAGATGGTGCAATCCTGCACACGTCACTGTTATGTACCAAGAGATTTAAGTCATATAATACTTGTGTACCTCCCACCCAAGGCAACAGCCGAAGTTCCATTTGACGGAGGAAGAAAACTGAGGACTTAAATATACAGAGGAGGTGATTAGGGTGAAACAGCTGGGGGAACAGGGCACAGGTGAACAGAGTCTGACTAATTAGACAAAAAGAAGCAAAACCAAACAAGGGCCGGCAAAATAAAACAGGAAATAACTAACATGACAGAAAACGCAGACTTGAAATGGAGAACAGGGAAACCAGGAATTAAATATAAATAAATTATAAGAAGAACGCTCAGAACATGAAACTAAGGTCTGAGGATACAAACAAGGAAAAGAACCAAAAACGTTCAAACTCAAAGCTGCAAAACCCCAAATAACTTAAACACTGGGAGACATTAAATAAGTAAAGATGAAAAAACTGAAAAACGCTGAGTCACAGACCCAGAACAACCTGACTGGATTCACACAATTTGTCGACCATCTTAACAGAGAAAACACGACCCGTGATCTGCTGTACACTGATGTCAAAGAAGCTTACAGAGCTGCTGTCTTACAGAAGCCATCCTGAACAGCTCAGATCACCCACCTTTTGAGCTGTCAGACATACAAATTTCTCTCTGGGATCAATAAAGTTCTTGTTTGGGGGCTTGTCTGGGATTTGATCTTGGGGCCTCTCACACATGGGACAACATGTCAGAGAACAGAGATCAGTGTAAATTAATAAGACTGACCGCATTCATTTGCTGTGATTCCATCAAATAAATAACTCAAAATAACAGCTAATGTGTCGGGCATTATTTTTAGAGTCAGTTTAACATCATAGTGAAATATGGTAAAGGGTAAACACAGTGTTTTGGCTGACACACTGTCTTGCACTTTTTGTGGTGTTGAAAAATGGCCGTGTGCCCCAGTGCGCCAGCACATCTGTCATCCTGCTATTGTCTTTCTATCATCCCGATTAACCTGCTTCCTCCTCTCATTTATTCCTAGGCCTGACTGACTGCAGAAGGCTCACCTGCATGTATAAAAAGCCCGAGAACGTGGAGCTCTCTGTCACCTCCATCAGCACCAGCACTATTCCTCAGTGCTTTGGCTGCTGGTTATTAATTATTATTTGAGTTCAGAGTTCAAACAGGGCCTGTCTTTGGTTTGGGTTGTATTAATTTAGTTTTAGGAAGAAGTCTGAATCTGATGGTCCATCATGTGGTTGGTTTGTGCTCTTCCTCTGCTCTCTCTCATTTTCTTTTTTTTTGTTTGGCCAGGTTCCTCTTTTGTGTTTGATCTACATAATTATATTTCCACTATTAAAAGTTTGTCGTACTGCAGTAGCATTGTGGCATCTTAAATTAGGTTCCTCTGAGCTGTAGATTTAAGGACTGTAACTGTTTTTTAAGACAAAAGCTTTGGCATCTAGCTTGTTTGTTGCTGAAGTTTAAAAGTCTGGACCTGCAGGTCTGTGTTGCAGAACTGAAATAAGCAAGCTGGAGCAGGCAGGTGTCGACTGCAGCCACACTGTGAGTACCAGTAACAAGCCTGCCAGTCTACCTTTAAATATACAATCTGCCACATGCAGCTCTAAATTAAGGATAAAAATAAGTCCGAGCTTGAAAATCATGACCCTTTCCCACACTAAGCTCTTCTCTTCTTGCTCAGCTATTTCCCTCAACAGGCTGCCCTCAGGCACCGTGACTACTGATATAGTTCCTGATTCAAATCCATTTTTTTAAGTGTCACTGGGAGGACAGCAGGCTTTGGTCTTCCAATACAACTTAGACTCTCTGAAAGCTCATGAGTCCATGCATTACTTTGGGAAAGTTTGAGGCAGGCTGATCAATCATACTCCGCCATTCTTGGGAAGAATCCAGGAGTGCTAATTTTGATTTATCTGTTTTCACCCCCTCATTATTTTTTTATGCTTCTGTGCTCTGAGGGAGTGATGCTTCTTTCCTTTCCTTTCTATAGTTGTTTGATAGGAAGACCAAAAAAAGTCGAGCTTATCTTTGAGGCATTGTCAAGTGGGGATTCAGGAAATTGTCAAGGCACAAAGAAGAGTGCCTAAAATATCTTAGCTAGTGAAGACCACCTCACTCGGCAGCTTTCCAACTGAGATTCCCCCTGGAAGCGTATACTCACATTACCCATGAAGCTCAGGGTTCAAGCTGACAGTACCATGCCAGGCACAGTTAGTGCTGAATTTAAGGTGGGATAGAAAGACTGAAATTTTGATCTGCTACATGAAAATAGCTTTCTTACTCTCAAGAGACAGTGGTTCTACTTTTGAAGCAAAACAGGATGACAAAGTTTTACACTATTGCGTATTTTCCTTTAAAAAAACAGTTCATGAGAAAACTTTCTGGGATGTAAAAGGCAGTTCTGTCCTCAGTTTGGCACCAGAGGAAGATTTAACGGGAGACTCGGAGTATTGATCCAAGGTCCCATATCCCATCATTGCATCTTCATATAATCTAGAATATTAAAACTTTAATTACAGAACTGCATGATTGTACAAATATTCATCCTTTGCCATGGATAATAATCTCATTTTTAACATCTTTTGTAAATCATGGATTTGTACATTTAGCAGTGACATAACTAATAAATCAATACAGATTTACTTTACTGCCGTTTGTTTATTTCATTAAATGTTTCTTATAACTGCTCTGTTGTTCACAGGATGGAAAAAAATCTAAATCCTTTCATAAGAGAGGAAATGGATATTCAAAAATATGTAACTACCCTAAAGCTGTGCTGAGATTTAAGCATTCAGAATTGATACAATGACATAATCTTAATTAGAAGACAGGAATTATTTTCTTGACATGAGCTGCAGTGAGGCAGGAGGAACACGGCAGGTTCGCTAACACCTGCTTTCATTCACTGAAAAAGATGGAAACAGCTTGAGAATAATGCAACAATAATGAGGTAAGAGGGTGGAAAAAAGGATATAATAATGTGGAAATGGCAACGTTATTACCATTTTACCACAGTAATATCCAAGCAATAACCAAGTGATCTGAAAAACAGTTGTTATTACATGGATGAATACTACACTGAAATTTCTGTAACTGGGTAAAAACGTTACAGAAACTTTGGGTTAATAATGTGGAAACAAATGTAAGAGTGTGAGTCAAAACCAATTAGCAACAGTATAAAAGTATTTGGGTAACAATGTGATAGCTTGCTAGCAATAAAACAGTAATATCTCTGCATTTAAGGTGGTAATAACCTTATACTACTGAGGTAATATTAGTTTAACATATAAGGATATTATTACCATATTATAATGCTGAAATTAATCATAATGCATGTCTCCAGCATTCTTCTTTTTTTGAAGGTAACAAAGTAAATATTATGTTTAATGCTGTGGCTTATTACTCAGAAACATTCATTAGTTTCTGTGCAATAACCAAGAATTGAGGCTGCAAAATGCAAAATTACACATTTTTACTACATGTCTTGATAATATTTCCTGCAGTTGAAAACCTGGGACCAGAAAAACACGTCTGTATTTGTGAAGAGCCCAAAAATCAACAGCAGAATCCCTACGGTTCACACTAAGGTTTATACTGCTAACTCATGATCATGTGGCAGCGCATTTCAGGTCATGTTATACGAATAATACAAAAGTACTGTAATGAATAGCGTAACAAATTATTTTTTTCCAGTGAGTAATTAAATATCACATGGTTGTCATTAAAACTACCTGACTTTCCAGATTAAAAGCTTGCCGATTGTTGGATATATTTATTGCAAATCAAATTGAATTTGTACAGCAGAAGCAATAAACTAATTTATTACCATTACTAATGGCTCAGTGATGCACTCTAATGTACTGCATCACTTTAAAGAAAAGTAACGAGTAATCTGTAATATGTTTTTACTTTTTCTGAGGTCCGAGACACACAGCTTCCTGTACAGTGCTGAACTGAGGCATTGCCACAACATGGATCTGAGATAATGGCTTACTACTAAACACAGGATAACACAGCAGGCTGTGATTTTTTCAAACTAAACTGTGACTTTAAAGAACCCACAAAGTGTAACTTGAAGGGGGGGGGGTATAATTGGAGAGCATCAGTGCAGGAAAGTGTGACTCTTCTCTGTTCTGAGCTTCAGTGCTCGCAGCTCCGGAGCTGAATGTTCACGGATGCTGGTCCAGCCTCCCTCACTGCCCTGCTGAAGTGTTCGCTCCTCAGTGCTTTCTGCAGCCCAGTAAGACAGATGCTCCACGGTGTACTGGGATTTCAGAACAAACTGGGATTTTAAGAATGCATACTCTTTATTTCTCTGTGTGGAAATCTAATATTTTCACATCACAGCATCCCCACGACCCCGAAACAGATCTGGGTGGGACTGCTGCTGTTCAGGGGCACCGAGCTGTGCAGTTACAGGAATGGACGCTAACAGTTGTTGAACACTTACATGTTGCACTAATACAGTTTATGAATGCAGCCTGCTGACCCATTTTAGCTGATAAACTCTTGGTCAAATATGATAACTTCAGACTCCAAACAAACCAACATGCAGCAACTAAAACATTTATATTTAGACTTGGAAACCAGAGACATCATGCTGGTTACATTTTTTATACAGTCAACTGTCACAGCTGCTCCGGGAGATGCAAATCTTCATTGATACAGTAAACAGTCACCGGCCACTTCATTAACTACACCTTGCTAGTGCAGTGTGTCTTCATGGCATCAATTCAACAGGGTGCTGGAAACATTCCTCAGAGCTTTTGGTCCATATGGACATGACGGCACAGTTTCTGCTGCACATCCATGATGGGACGATCCCGTACCACCACATCCCAAAGGTGCTTGAGTGGACTGAGATCTGGTGACTGTGGAGGGCATTTGAGACCAGTGAACTCATGTTCGAGAAAGCAGTTTGAGGGGATTTGAGATGGGTCCCTTTATGACCCATATATTTCCCTCTCTTTATAATCATAAAAGGAGGGAAATACACGACTCTATGACTGTGGACCATGTTTGTAAAGAGTGGTTATTGGAGTTCCTGCTGCCCTTCTATCAGCCCAAAGCAGTCTGGACATTGTCCTGTGACCACTGACGTCAGCAGGGTATTGGATTATTCTCTGTACAGAAAAATGTATCTAATATAATGTATAAAGGTACATAGACTGAAATGCAGTGTCATTTTTTTGGTGCATATTCTTTTCTTGACTGCTTCATCCAAATATTCAATTAACTGGAGCTGCCACCCATGGCCAGTAATGTCAGCTGATAGAACAAATCTGCCGCACATAAATTAGTCTTTGAGATACCGCCGTGCTCCCCACATCAAACGTGGCACAACTAATTGGTAGCTTGAAAGCTTAAAGACAATGCAAGTCGAATGTTGTTTCAGAGAAAGTTAAAGTGCATAATTGGAATGCAAAACAGAAGCCCCAGGAGGGCCACTTTGACCTGAGTATATTTTATTAACCTTTATCACATCAGCAGATGATGAACATGAACTTTGTCGGGTGACCTTTCGGGGTTATCTGTGAGCTATGCAGGAGGAAGCTGTGGGGGAAGAGCTAACACCGGCGAGCTTCGAGGACGCTAATGAGAAGGTCTCGAGCTGAATGCAGGAAAGTTTGAAACTTTCCAGCAGTGCGGTGTGGATGATGGCACGACGCTAATCATCGCAGCTTTTTGTGGCTGAAGTTAATGAGCCTTTGTGCTCTTTTTCCTGTGCAAATCAAAGGAGGCTAAGACTGAAGCATTGCTGTCCTTCATGCATCACTGCCTCACACACCTGACTGATAATCCTGCCAAACACAGAGCTGAGCCGAGTGTTTGAAGCCTGAACAGTTTCTTTGTCAGTCTGATGGAGGTTCTGCTGACTCACTGATTCAGGACAGACGTGCTTTTCCATGCAGTGCTTTCCATACATGTGTTTTTCAGAGACAGTCAGTGGTGAGCAGCAGCCTTGAATTCATACATTTAGAAAGGCTCATGACTAAATTCTGCTGATTTGCTGCTGATGAGAGTTATGAGAATTTCTCAGTGAATAGCTGCCATCAGGGTGCCCTTGTACAAAGAATTTATTTATTATTGAATGCTGTTTTTCAAATTCTCTTTCTATGTATGAAATAAATGGCTTCAATAAACGGCTTCCCGAAATATCAGAGACAAAGTTACATAGTTACTGTGTGGAGCATCACTTCAGTCTTTTCATCATGATGTCAGAAGCTTTGGGGGCGACACGTGAACTAAATGTGGGCGAGCTCTTCAGACCTTTGACCACATCAGGTGATGCAATCAGCCGGCGTGTCATGTTATTAATTTCCTCCCCATGATGCCTCTGTGTCTGCGTTTAAATCAGGTCTTCCTCTTGAAAGATTCATTTATGCAAATGTTCTCCTCAAATAGGACTTTTTTAGGAAATCCATGAGCTTAGAATCAGACGTTTCTGTGACAGGGTCGAGGTCTTTGCATCGTTGCTCAGCATCACCATCTGCAGCCACGGAGACAAAAACCTTTAACGACAGAAAACAAAAGTACTGTACTTTGTGGCTCCTCCACCTCCTCACGCTGCTGCACCATTCCATGTCTCCTTTTAAATCAGGTCTTGTGCATAAATACATTTTTCAGGAAAAGGATTTCCATATAGTTCCTTTGCTCCTGGGAGACATTTTTGCTCTTGTAGAAAGCAAATTAAATTGGACCAAAAGTTAAAGTTTTTCTGATGAAAACAACCTCAAAATAAATAGTAGTAATAGTAGTAGTAGTAGTAGTACTAATCAGTTACTGCTGGAGTGGATGGATGAGTCAGATGGTCAGCATTGTTTCTGTGAGCATAACCATCGTTCCTCAGTGGTATTTTTATATTGCAGTCACAAACCTTCATGGAGCAGCAACTGTTTCTGTTGAATCCTTTTAAATCAGGTTCTCCGTGTTCTGCCTTTGATTCTGTGATATTTTTGCTGCGTTTGGAGAAAATAAATGAACGTAGACGGTTTTAAAAACACCAAACGTTTCTCTGACGAGGCTCATCATAAAAATCTTCAGTATGGCTTCAGTAGATGGATGAGTCAATTAAACATACACAGGAGATCCCCCGTTTGTTTTCAGCTGCCAGTTAATGTGATTTTTTTTTTAAACATAATTATCATTCCTCAACATTTAACAACATCAAAGTCATAAAAAACCTTTATGAAGCAGTATTTCTATTCCTAACATCACATTTCTGTGTACAAACTATACTTTATTCATTCATAATGGTCTACACTGGTTTATTATGGTTTATAATGGTTTGTTATAGTTTTCTAAGGTACAAATTAATAGACAGGAAGCTGTCCTGCCATTAGAGGCACAGACAAACAACACGTTATCGTAATTTGAAGGACTTATCTAAACACAGAGATATCGAATCCTAAATGATTTAAACGGGGATCTGAATAAATAAATATTTTTGAGACGTACATAAGTGAAACAGTGACTTCATCCCATTTCTGCCATTTCACTGGCAGCAGGTCACCTTCATTAAAGAAGACACAATGTTACACAGCTCCACCAGGGACCCTTCTGAGGTGACAGCATGTATTTTCAGAGCCACGCTACATTAACTTCCCATTTTCCCTTCAATCATATCTCTATGCCTTTGTATAGAGTGAGCATGCTCCATAGGGAATTGATTTAATTATGCATGCAAGCAAATTGATACTCTGAGCTAAAGGTGGTCCTTATCATTAATTCCTCCTCTTCATTATCCTGTTATAATTCAAATGAATAACTGGAAATTCAATACTGTCACTGTAACCCAAAAATGTCTCCAAGTGAAGCGTCGGCCCTTCATTTTTTGGCGTTATGGGATGTCATGGGTGAAGCAGACAGAACAGAATGAGGGTCAGAGGGCAGATCTGTAGTTTCCCTCTTATCATGACTAATTCTTCTGAATCTTATTTTTGAATTGTCATCCTGAGTGTGATAGGAACCCACTAATGTTTTCATATAAATGTGTATTTGTTTTCAGGTTTTGCTGAATTGAGCAGATAAAAGTATTTATTCAGCCATCAACATAAAGTGAACATGGAAATTCAATGTTGTGCAAACTGCCAAAGACGTGTGAACTACAGAGGTTTGGATCTTAATGCAGAGTGCTGGAGGCAGCCCGAAGGACTAAAAGAACATCATTTATTGGAGTAAAAAAACAAAACATTTAGCAGTAAAAGTCCAAAAGATGAAACTCATAAATACACAAAAACACAGGAGATCACAGAGGGTCACAAACAGGCTCTGGGACAAAGACAGGACTGTATGCACAGAGGAGGACAGCTGAATCAGAAACAGCTGCAGACAATCAAGAAGATCACAGGATGGACGTGAAACTCAAAACGAGCAGAGACGACAACCAAACCAAACGGATACAAAGGCAAGAAAACTCCCACTGAACACGATACCAAGGGACACTGAGGAGGCTCCAACAATGCAGACAGAAATCAAACGTCCTCATTAAAATAATTACAAAGTAAAGAAAATAATCGGTGTTAGAAGAACTCCGATGGAGACAGCGTGAGAGGAGACAGGAGTGCAGCTACACATGTGGGCTTTATTGGTTGGCCCAGGCTGTTACAGAGGAGCCTGGCCTCAGGTAAAACAGCTGATGGCAATGTGTTTTGAGTGCGCATGTGTTGGGTATATCTGCTTCTGGGTAACAAGGAAATAACCTCTTTCACAGAGCTTCCTGATTGGCTGCTCTAACTTGAAATTTCAAGTTATGGATGGTGATTTTTTTTTTTCTTTTTTTTGGCAGAAACAATCTTCCATAAAGGCCTTCAGTACAACACCACACCAGGAAATCTATCCTCACACACCTGCTAAAAAGCACACAGCAGTTTTACTTTGCAGCTGTTTGTGTCGGCGCAGCCATTCATTCAAAATTTAAAACAAAAGGTAAATTCACAAATTATTTGCTAAATTAGATCTCAAAAGGTTAACGCAATAAAACTATTTTGTTTTTCCGGTACAACTGAAAGGAAAAAAAAATGTGTTCAAAAGACACATTTGTGTAGTTTATCAAAACTACATTTTATTTATGGACATTTATGAAAATAAGCTGCTCCTGTTTCATGAGAGAGTGCCTCATTTTTTTTTTTTATGGTAAATTGTTCCTCCATGTAAAAATGTACAGAAATTATAACACATATATTTAAAGGCCATTTTCTCAAATGGACTTTTTTCCTTATACTTTGACACAAAATGTTCCATTTTTTCAGGATGCACAACCAACATTTTACACCCAAAAATAAAAGCAGATTTTTTTCTTGATATTAATAGTATCTCAAAAAGGCCCTCATGAAAATACCATACCAAGAAAAGTTATATATTAGTAAGTAAAATGAAAATACTTTGGAATTTTACTTTATCAAGGCTTCACTTCCATTTCTGCTGAAGTGCAAATTAGCTCAAATTTTGAAAGGCTTTAAACAGACGTCATACAATTTATAATAATTATGTGGGTTAGGACCTGGTTTTATGGTGAAATGGCAAAAATGTCTCATCTGCAGAGTCTGTTTGATCCTTACTATTCATATTTCATGCCTTCACTTTGCTGTCATAAGTGACTGAACTTTAAGCTAAGGATTTATTTATAATGTACAAATAGCCTACCAGAAATTAATAAATGTATGATTAATCCTTAATTAATGGTTCATTTTAAACTTAAACACTCTCTACAGGCAGGGCATGCAACATAAATCAGGTGAAAATGGTTGAAAGAAAAACTAATTTTTTTAATGAATGAAAAGAAAACATTCACGAGAACTGTAGCCAAACATGTCTTTACACAAAAGAAAAGGAGTATAAGGAAATTAGGGGCTGAAGCGTGCTACTCACAACGAAGACAGAAAAACAACTCCTGATTTTCAGTTATTTGCAGCTCCCTGTCAAACTCCTGTAACTCACCTAAATTATACTGACACGAGTGCAGCACTCCTAAAACCTAAACGTGTCTAAACACCACTAAACAAACTGTGAGGATGTGTGATATGGTAGAAAGCTCTTCACAGGTACAAGTAAGCACCTTTCAGTCTGTAATGCAAACTATCACATAAAAGGTGCCACTGCAACAAATACAAAACTAGGTACAACTCTCTAATACTGCAACAAATACAAAACTAGGTACAACTCTCTAATACACAATAGACAACAGTAAGTAGCTGCTAAAATAGAATCACAGCCACGCTGGCTAACAGCATGGCTGCTTTATTAAACAGGTGAGCTGGAGCAGCTTGATTGGAGCATGTGACCAGGGTTCTGGCCCAATCAGAGTGAAGGAAAATGCAGCAGATGGAAAGTGGAGGCAGCAATACTGGGAGTTGGAATATACTACACACCTAGAAGGAAAAATCCCACTGCTGCGCAGAGCGGGAATACCAAGGATAACAGCATTGTTACTTTTGTAACCTTTTACCAGAACCTGACACAGTGTTAATCATTTCAGTGCTATTATCATTTGTTTTCATTAGCTGCTGCCACACAAACCCACCTGCCTCTTACTAGTGAAACTGAGGAAAACATAGCTGCAACCGGACAAGCCCCCAAATCTGTCACAGTCCGGCTCGAGGACACCACTAAAAGCAAGTTTTACCAGTTTATTAGTCCCAAAATAAGGTGAAAAACAATAATGCTCCATGAGGTGTGACAATCAGGATCTTCAGTGTGTCAGTTGTTGGATGAGCGGATAGGTGTGAAGTATGCATAATGCTGCATAGTGTAAAACAAACCAGGATAAAGCCAAACAAATAATCATGGCAGCCAGCTCTTAAATGCTCCAGGGAGACTGGCCAGGTGCTCCCAGTTGCGCTGATTAACCCCGCCCACCAGGAACCTGCAAGGCGGCACAGAGCTAAACCCTGGCCAAAGCAGAGGGCCGTCACATAATTCGTTTTTACTTTTTGTATCAACAAAATGTTCACAAATCTGACTAATTTAATACTCATATTTTGTCACACACTTCATGTGGTCAAACATGATAAACAGCATTAAAAGCTTTCACAGGCTGAGCAAAGGCCGCTGAAAGAGGCCGACTGATAAGAGAGGACCAGTGGGCGTTGGTCAGCGAGGGAGTCGCAAGCTGCTCCGTACCAATTCATCATCTTCGGGTTTCCAAATCTTTCCCACACCCACTGCATATTGACATAGTGGCTATAAGACAGGGTCACAGGGTTCTCAGGATTTTATACTGCAGAGCAAAGTGTATTAATTTTCTGTTGACCAGCAGCAACATACGTGTTCTTTTAACCACTCCAGTGGCCTTGTGAATAATTTATTCACCATCTCTGGTGTGTTAGCTCAAGTATATGTAGGTCAACATGTCTGACAACATCATGAAAGCCTTCCTCTGCTTGCCCAGAGTGATCCTGTGCATTAGGTTTCACAGCACTGGATATTAACCAGCTTCCTTTCAGCTCTACAGTTGTGGCTTTGGTGCAAAGTCCAGTCTGCATTTTGATGTCAGATCACAAAAGCCAGCAAAGAGCCGGTTTGGCAGTAATTTTCAGTTCAGATGGCAGATCAGAGGGGAAAAAAATCCAGATCCAGAAAAACCAGCAATGATCACAAACCGTAAGCTAATCAGCTCCAGGGAACTCCCCTCAGTCTGTGTGACTGTTGTTGTGTAAGGCAGGAATATTAGCTCTTGTAATTTAATAAAACTGTATGCTCACTGTCACGATCCTGGGCTGTTTGCCCAGCGTTTGGTGTTTTTGTTCTTTGATTATCTGTTAAATGTATCATGTTGTGTTTCCTAGTTTGTGTTATTGTTTGGCTGTGGATTATTTTGTGTGTCAGGTTGATCAGGGGTTTGTATTACTGTGTTTAGTGTTATCCTCTGTCCTTGTGTCAAGTTCACGTGTCTTAGTCCGGGTCTTTGTGGTTAGTTACTTCCTGTTTTATTTTGGAGTGTCTTTGGTCCTTATGCAGTGTGTCAGGTTTTGCTTCCTGTGTTTCCTTCCCAGGTGTTTCCTATTTCTTGTTACCTGTGCGTGTGTGTGCATGTGTGTGCATGTGTGTGCGTGTGTGTGCATGTGTGTGCCCGTGTGCGTTGCCTTTTTTTTTTTAATTTACCCACATAATATTTTTTTTTATTTAATAAGAGTAATAATTAGATTATCCTGATGCTGGTAAAAGTGTTCAGCAGCCGTGATGTCATTATGACCTCTCTGCTCTTGTAATATCATTCAAAAAAGATATCCATAGAGATGTTAAGAGTGATCTCTGGTCGACAACACAATACAAGTAATACAAGTAAAATGCACATATGCAGTAACACAAATGTACACTCTTATTGTTCCGGACAACAGCTCTTACAAGGCAGAGAAGCTGAAGCAGTTTCATTAATCACCTGAAAATGAAAAGCAGGAGCATCACTGCAGAACTTTGGATGCTTTTTATTTTTTTTTTTTGTTTTTTGGGGGTTTTTTTTTCACCAAATATATACAAATATATCAGTACTGAAGTCCCTTTGGGGTGGGGTCAGGAAGGACATCTGATGTAAAACCCTGCCAAATCAAACACAACCTCATGAGTATCTTTTATATCAATACTGATGCAGGTTCTGTCATGTCCTGGGCCGTTGGCCCAGCGTTTTGTGTTAATTTCCTGAGTGTGTCCTCCCAGTAGGTTGATGTGTTATGATATGTCTGCGTCTCTGTCCTGAGTCTGTGCCTGTTTAGTCAGTATGTTCCTTGGTTTGTCACTTCCTGTTTATTTTGACAGTCTGGTTTTCCTGTGCTTTGTGTTCAGCTTTGCTTCCCCTGTGTAATTAGTTTCATTTGCCTCACCTGTTGTTCCCTGCTGTTTCCTCTTGCCCTGATTACCCAGTGTGTATTTAAGCCCTCAGTTTCCATGTGTTCCTTGTCGCGTCGTTGATGTTGTGTGCCCGTGTGTTCCCTGTGTTTGCCCGTCGTCTCCCTTCCAAGATTTTTGTATTTGTTTTTCCCCTGCTTAAATAAATCCCTTTTAAGTTACGCTGACTTCTGGAGTCCTTCGTGTCAGCCATTCCTCGCCTGTTTCCTCCCCGGCCATGACAGAACGACGCGACCAGACTATGGACCCCGCGGATACCAGGAGCCCCTCCGAGCAAGAGGAAGTGATTTTGGAGCTCATAGATCTCTCCAGGAACATCATTCATGCCACTGATGAACCCCGTCAGATTATTCAGGCAATTTTCTGCTGCAGACTTTTTTCTTCCTCCACTTGGCTCCTCACCCATCCTGACACTGCCTCCCTTGCCCATTCCATAATCATGCTCCGGAAAAACTTACAAGCTAAACTGTATAATATTGGTCGCCCTGTCCAGGGCAAAGACACAACCTTTTTCCTCCAAGCCATCACTAATTCACCTCTCCTGCAGCCGGTCATCTCACCTCCGTCGTCTCCTCCGCACCACTGCAGCTCAGCACCACAGGCGCTGCCTCGCTTTCCGGATCCGCCGTCATCCCTTCAACTCACCTCTCCCACCTCGTCATTTTCATCCTTTCACCCACAGCCCACCGCCTCCCCAGACCTCTCTTGGCTGCCAGATGATGTGGAGATTATTGATTCACCTCTGCTGGTGGACATCCTGGATGCTGAGAATCGTGCTTCCCACTCCAACAGAACGCGAAGGAAGCAGCGCTCCCGGCGTCGCCGTGCTCCTCCCCAGCCACTCTCGCCTCAGTCAGCTGTAGCGCCTGCTCAGTCGCAGTCTTCCCAGTCAGCTGTAGCTCCAGCTCCCCCTCAGTCGCAGTCTTCCCAGTCAGCTGTAGCTCCAGCTCCCCCTCAGTCGCAGTGTTCCAAGTCAGCTGTAGCTCCAGCTCCCCCTCAGTCGCAGTGTTCCAAGTCAGCTGTAGCTCCAGCTCCCCCTCAGTCGCAGTGTTCCATGTCAGCTGTAGCTCCAGCTCCCCCTCAGTCGCAGTGTTCCATGTCAGCTGTAGCTCCAGCTCCCCCTCAGTCGCAGTGTTCCATGTCAGCTGTAGCTCCAGCTCCTCCTCAGTCGCAGTCCCAGACCCCTCAGTTAGCTCCAGCTCCCTCTGTTCACCCTGCTCCAGCTCCCTTAGCTCCAGCTTCCCCTGCACCTGTACCTGTTCCGCGGGTGGGGGCGGCCACGGACGGGCTGACCTCGGCACTCGCACCTGTTCCGCGGGTGGGGGCGGCCACGGACGGGCTGACCTCGGCACTCGCACCTGTTCCGCGGGTGGGGGCGGCCACGGACGGGCTGACCTCGGCACTCGCACCTGTTCCGCGGGTGGGGGCGGCCACGGACGGGCTGACCTCGGCACTCGCACCTGTTCCGCGGGTGGGGGCGGCCACGGACGGGCTGACCTCGGCACTCGCACCTGTTCCGCGGGTGGGGGCAGCCACGGACGGGCTGACCTCGGCACTCGCACCTGTTCCGCGGGTGGGGGCAGCCAGGTCCAAGCCTTCGCATCGGTTTTCTGTGTTAGCTGCAGCAGCAGGGTCTCAGTCAGCTCTAGCTCCAGTCGCTCTCCCTCGCCTTCAGTCAGCTCCAGTAACTCTTCCTCGGTCCCCAGTGTCAGCTGTTTCAGTGCCCTCTCAGTCAGTTCCCTCAGCCCCTGTCTTAGTTCCTTCGGTTTTGGTCCCAGTTCCCTCAGCTCCTGCTCCTTCTGTAGTGTCAGCTCCCTCTCAGGCCCCAGTGTCAGCTAGCTCTCGGTCTGTTTCCACGCAGCCAGATCTCCCTAGCTCTCGGTCTGTTTCCACGCAGCCAGATCTCCCTAGCTCTCGGTCTGTTTCCACGCAGCCAGATCTCCCTAGCTCTCGGTCTGTTTCCACGCAGCCAGATCTCCCTAGCTCTCGGTCTGTTTCCACGCAGCCAGATCTCCCTAGCTCTCGGTCTGTTTCCACGCAGCCAGATCTCCCTAGCTCTCGGTCTGTTTCCACGCAGCCAGATCTCCCTAGCTCTCGGTCTGTTTCCACGCAGCCAGATCTCCCTAGCTCTCGGTCTGTTTCCACGCAGCCAGATCTCCCTAGCTCTCGGTCTGTTTCCACGCAGCCAGATCTCCCTAGCGCTCGGTCTGCTTCCACGCAGCCAGATCTCCCTAGCGCTCGGTCTGCTTCCACGCAGCCAGATCTCCCTAGCGCTCGGTCTGCTTCCACGCAGCCAGATCTCCCTAGCGCTCGGTCTGCTTCCACGCAGCCAGATCTCCCTAGCGCTCGGTCTGCTTCCACGCAGCCAGATCTCCCTAGCGCTCGGTCTGCTTCCACGCAGCCTGCTCTCTCTCGCTCGCGGTCTGTTTCCACGCAGCCAGATCTCCCTAGCTCGCAGTCTGTTTCCACGCAGCCAGATCTCCCTAGCTCACAGCCCGCTCTCTCTGGCTCCCGGCCTGCTTCCACGCAGCCAGTCGTCTCCCGGCCTGCTTCCACGCAGCCAGTCGTCTCCCGGCCTGCTTCCACGCAGCCAGTCGTCTCCCGGCCTGCTTCCACGCAGCCAGTCGTCTCCCGGCCTGCTTCCACGCAGCCAGTCGTCTCCCGGCCTGCTTCCACGCAGCCAGTCGTCTCCCGGCCTGCTTCCACGCAGCCAGTCGTCTCCCGGCCTGCTTCCACGCAGCCAGTCGTCTCCCGGCCTGCTTCCACGCAGTCCCCTGCACCTCGGCTATTCCCCGAGCAGCCCCTGCTGCTCAATAAAGCAGCAGTGTGCCCTGTTCCGCGGTCCCAGCCTACGCATCCGGTGCCTCACTATGTAGGCCCCGTTCAGCCCATGGGCTCAGCTCACTCCGAGCCGATGGGGGTCTCCGCTCACTCCGAGCCGATGGGGGTCTCCGCTCACTCCGAGCCGATGGGGGTCTCCGCTCACTCCGAGCGCTCCGCGCCAGAGGGCCCCGCTCAGTCCGAGCGCTCCGCGCCAGAGGGCCCCGCTCAGTCCGAGCCGATGGGGGTCTCCGCTCAGTCCGAGCCAGGGGGTCCCGCTCAGTCCGAGCGCTCCGCGCCAGAGGGTCCCGCTCAGTCCGAGCCGATGGGGGTCTCCGCTCAGTCCGAGCGCTCCGCGCCAGAGGGTCCCGCTCAGTCTGAGCCGATGGGGGTCTCCGCTCAGTCCGAGCCAGGGGGTCCCGCTCAGTCCGAGTGCTCCGCGCCAGAGGGTCCCGCTCAGTCCGAGCCGATGGGGGTCTCCGCTCAGTCCGAGCGCTCCGCGCCAGAGGGTCCCGCTCAGTCCGAGCCGATGGGGGTCTCCGCTCAGTCCGAGCGCTCCGCGCCAGAGGGTCCCGCTCAGTCCGAGCGCTCCGCGCCAGAGGGTCCCGCTCAGTCCGAGCACTCCGCGCACGAGGGTCCCGCTCAGTCCGAGCCGATGGGGGTCTCCGCTCAGTCCGAGCGCTCCGCGTCACCCGAGGGTTCCCCGCCAGAGCCCGGGGTCGCCCTTCTCCGCCGCCGCATGCCCCGCGGTCGGCCTCCAGTGTCTGCTCCCCGTCGCCGCCGCCGCATGCCCCGCGGTCGGCCTCCAGTGACCCCTCCTCGTCGCCGCCGCCGCTGGGAGCGCGGTCGGCCTCCAGTGACCCCTCCTCGTCGCCGCCGCCGCTGGGAGCACGGTCGGCCTCCAGTGACCCCTCGTCGCCGCCGCATGCCGCGCGGTCGGCCTCCAGTGTCTTCTCCTCGTCTCCGCCGCCGCCGCTGGAAGCACGGTCAGCCTCCGGTGCCTGCTCCCCGTCGCCGCCGCCGCTGGGAGCGCGGTCGGCCTCCAGTGACTCCCCCTCGTCGTCGCCGCCGCCGCTGGGAGCGCGGTCGGCCTCCAGTGACTCCCGCTCGTCGTCGCCGCCGCTGCTGGGAGCGCGGTCGGCCTCCAGTGATTCCTTCTCGTCCTCGCCGCCGCCGCCGCTGGGAGCGCGGTCGGCCTCCCTCGTTGGGACTTTGCTTTGTGGCCCCTTGGCCTCTGCGGCCTCCTGAACTGTGTGTTTTTTGTTTTGGATTTCCCACTGACTCCCCTGAACTGTGGACTGTTTTTTTCCCCTGCTGTTTTTGTTTTGTCATAGCTCCTGGACTGTTCCTTGTTTCGACCCCCTGTTTTGGACATTGGAGCTCTCCGGCCTTGTGCCGTCGCTTTTTGTTTCATCCGGTTGTTTTTTTTTTTTTGTTTTCTCATCCCCGTGTTTTTGCTCTGGTTTTTGGACTGTATTCAGCTTGTGCCATTGCTTTTCTTTGTTCGGTTCCTTGTGCTTATTGTTTTTTGCCCTTGTGCTCTACCCTTGCTCCAGTGCTTCCTTGTGTTTTTGGGTTTGTTCCTGACTTTGTTTGCTCCCTGTCTGTTTTTGTTTCGGGCCCTCCTTCCTGGTCCCCCGCCTCCCGCCCTGGTCTGGTTTTGTTTCTTGTTTTGGCCGTCGGGAGCCGGCCTTTGAGGGGGGGGTACTGTCATGTCCTGGGCCGTTGGCCCAGCGTTTTGTGTTAATTTCCTGAGTGTGTCCTCCCAGTAGGTTGATGTGTTATGATATGTCTGCGTCTCTGTCCTGAGTCTGTGCCTGTTTAGTCAGTATGTTCCTTGGTTTGTCACTTCCTGTTTATTTTGACAGTCTGGTTTTCCTGTGCTTTGTGTTCAGCTTTGCTTCCCCTGTGTAATTAGTTTCATTTGCCTCACCTGTTGTTCCCTGCTGTTTCCTCTTGCCCTGATTACCCAGTGTGTATTTAAGCCCTCAGTTTCCATGTGTTCCTTGTCGCGTCGTTGATGTTGTGTGCCCGTGTGTTCCCTGTGTTTGCCCGTCGTCTCCCTTCCAAGATTTTTGTATTTGTTTTTCCCCTGCTTAAATAAATCCCTTTTAAGTTACGCTGACTTCTGGAGTCCTTCGTGTCAGCCATTCCTCGCCTGTTTCCTCCCCGGCCATGACAGGTTCAGACTCGTCCTCAGTGTCAGTTTCCTCCATTCAATCTGCACTGACAACATAAAGACAGATGTGACATCATCAGGGAGGGGGAACGAGGGCTCCATGAGAGAAAATTAGAAAATAGAAAATTAATGAGATCCTCCCAATATAGCATCACAGTGTTGTCACAGCTGGACGTGGAGTGGTTCAGCGCCCTCACTGGGGATCCTTCATCATACATCTGGTTATTTCTGCATTTATGGCTAACTATAGCACACCACAGGACAACGACATCAGGCAGAAATGCTTTGCTAAATGAGCTGCTGCTCAAATTTTATCCCATAACAGTCGCCTTCCCTTTCTACTATAAAAGGAGAGTGAAGGCAGTGCTTTGACTTATTTAAAGGATTCTACTACACGAGTGTTTCCTGGAGGTGAATGAGACCCCGTGTAGTGCCAGGGGACGGGGACACATGTGCCTTCCACATCAATGTTTCAGCATCTGTTCACTCCACTGGTCCCCACAGAAACAAGGGCACTGCTCTTTTTGCTGCAGGCCGCCCACAAACACAGAGTATATGGATCCAAAGCTGGGGTGAAGCAGGGACTGTGACCGCTTTAATTAAACAAGACCTCTCACAGTAACAGCAAAGTTCAGCAGCCAGGGCGACACTTTTATCCAACAGACCCTCGTGAGCCTTAAAGAAAAAAGGAATCTGTGGATTTAAGTCAGGAACAGATTTGTTTTCTGAGTCTGCAAAAATATGCTGTTTGCATGAATAAACCATTCCACAGAGCGGTTTATTCATTCATAGGGAGATTTTCCTTTTGTCAACCTCTGTTTCTAATGTCAACAATCACATTTCACTTCAATATTTCAGCCGACGTGGACGAAAAGTCCTTCAAATTGACTTGAAAATGGAAACATAAATCCACGAAAACAGCCATTTGGGAAGCTCGATAGCTCCGTTATCATTAACACTTTCTGTTGTACATTTTTCAGGACATTTAATAAACAAACTGATACTGTAATTACATTATAAAAGAGAGGATTTTGCAACCTTTGCTGCATTTAATTACACATGATTGTTAAACACTTGGTTATAATCAAGATCATTATGAATGAACTGAATATTTATAAGGCCTAAAAGCAGGTCATGCAAAGATAACGGTTTTAAGCAAGCAGCAAATTTAAATTAGTGGCCTTATTAAATATCTAAGAGTACTTCGTTGTGTGGGCACGTGGCTCTCTAAAAAAAGTGCCACCCTTGTCTTTATTTCTAATTGAAGCTGCAAAGTCTGCTGGACTTATATTAAACTAAATGAATTAGAATTATGCTTTGCAAATTATAACCCAGATTTGAATCAGTGACATGAAAATGTTCCCTTCATTCACAGCAGAGTTTTTGAATCATAAATTGCAGCACGACTTTCTGCTGCAGGAGGAAATGCATCATCCTGAGTCCCCTGTGACCCCTCAGCAGACCTTATCTGCAAAAAAGCATCAGTCAAAAAACAAGTCCAGACATGATGAACTGCAGCCGTCACACATGAAGCCATTTAAACAGCCTCACACTGAGGCAGGCTCAGAGTGGGTGTCAGGCAGAAGCAGAGGCCCCTTGAGGTTAATCTGATCTTTCAAAGAAATCCAATTAAAACGCCGGCACCAAAGAGACAAACATTGTTGGACGTCTCTGGTGTTCCACTGCTTCTGTACGAGAAACAAGATCACCACAGCACCTGGGGAAATAAAGCCTGGCTGCTGTGGCTAAAAGTCAGCATTTCCTTTAGTTCAGTGGAAACGTGGAGTCTGTCTGACACAAAGACTCTTCGTCTTTCTGCTCACTCTGACGTCTGCCTTTAAATGCTGGGATCACAGTAGCAGCTGCTACAATTAAAGTGAACAGGAGAAGCTTTGCATTAAACCTTTAAAACTCAAAAACTTTTCATAAAGGCATTTTGTGCTCAGTGAAAAGTTTAGATTAACCCTAGAATACCAACCTGAGCGTTCTAGGGTTAACATGGCTTTGTCCTTAATGAGTCATTCATGAGTAGACAAAACGACTTTAAAGAGAGGATATTAAAAAAATGATCTGAGTGACTTGATAACTGCTGGGTTGAATTAGCAAATCAAACTGTAAATTGCTGAAGCAGAGGGGGCGGCCATGGCCCCGCTTCTTAATGCAAATATCTAATCAGCCGATCACATGGCAGCAACTCTATGCATTTAGGCATGTAGACAAAGTCCAGGTGACCTGCTGAAGTTCAAACTGAGCATCAGGATGGGGAGGAACGGTTATTTCAGTGACTCTGAGCCTGGTATGGTTGTTGGTCAGATGTTCTGCTGACTGTTTCAGAAACTGCTGATCCACATAACCATCTCTAACGTTTACAAAGAACGGTCTGAGGAAGGGGAAATGCCTCGTTAATGCCAGAGGTCAGAGGTATGAAGAAGAGCGCCTCTGAACGCACAACAAGGTGAACTTTGAGGCAGATGGGCTGCAGCAGCAGCGCACTGGGTGTCCTGTCAGCTAAAACTGGAAAGTGAAGCTACAGTTCACAGGGGCTCACCTTAACTGGACAAGAGAAGACTGGAAAGACGTTGGCTGGTCTGATTAATCTCAATTTATGCTGCAACATTTGGGTGGTGGGTCAGAATATAGTTGAAATAGCATAAAGGTATGGACGCATCCTGCCTTAGATCAGCGGTCCAGGCTGGTGCGGGTGGTGGTGTAATGGTGTGTTAGTACCACATGAGAATCATTTAAATGTCAAAGTGTTCCTGAGTATTGATGCTGATCATGCCCATCTCTTTATGACCACAGTGTATCCGTCCTCTGATGGATGTTTTTAACAGGATAATGTTCCATGTCTCAAACTTCAAATCATCTCAAACCTCCACAGTCACTGAAACTCAGTCCAACTCAGCATCTCTGGGAAGCAGTGAAACAGGAGATTCACATCATGAATGTGCAGTCGTTTGATTGCGAACCTCTCCACTTGAGTTTTTGTAGAAAGTAATAAAATAAACAGGTAAATATAGAGGTAAGAAATCCATGTCTCAAAAACTCTAACTTAGCTGAACTTCAGTTTAAATAGACTCTTTGTTCTGTTACAAATCGAGCATATCGATTTTTTTCATTTTTCAAAGAAAACCATGTGCACGTCTGTGTTAACTGAGTCCTTTAGAAAATAAAAAGCAAAGTTTAAAGCAGTTTCAGGCAAAAACTTTGCAGGCATTAAGTATGCTTAACTTTACATTATGCATTTCCTGTTTCCTCCTTACAGACAGCTTATACAATGCACAGCCAATGGCTGTGAGCGCAGCTGCAGCGCTGCCTGGCTGTGCTGGTTCGAGCTGAGAACATCGTTAATGCTCGTCCTGCAGCTGCTTCTGGCTGAATGATCTGTGTGTTGGTACGCGCATGGCTGTGGTAGCTATACGAACTACTCTTTCCTGCTCCAAATGTTAACATTAGCTCAGAAACAGGATTTGAGCCTGTGCTGCTGCTATCTGATTTACCTTTAATAAAAGCACATGAGGTTTGCAGTCATAATCACAGCTGAAGCCCAAATCCTGTCTTAATCTGCCTCAGTATCACTGAATAAGAAACTGAGTGAATTAGCTCCTGCAGTTTCCCATCGAGCTGATCACTCCCGAGCAGCCACAGTGGAGCACACCCCTACATGTGCTGCCATTTTCTACAGATCAGAGAGAACTGATGCAAGGAAACTCTAAATAATACAAGAAAACACGAAACGTGAAGTGAGGCAAGCTCCTAAGAATTATGAGTAAAAGCAAAACTTAAAGCGAGCGAACGCAGAAGTAGATAAAGTTCCCAGTTTGACAGTTCAGGGCTCTGAAAGTTTGCTAATTTCTTGCTGAAACATTGCAGGTATTAAAACCATTTTTAAACCATTCACATTACTGGAGACTGATTAAAACATTACTTATTACGTGAAATTGAAGCGTGGGTTCCTTAATCCTCATTTTCAAGTGTCCCATGTTCATTTTTTATCATATCTCTATTTCAGTACATTAGCGACAGGTTGTTTGCTCTTGCTAGCCCTCCATCATATAACTGACATAGAAGTTCACTAAATAATTTGGTGCTGTGCTCACCTGGTCTCATCTCTGTTTCTATTTTTAGATTTAAGCTGTGAGAATCTACTGTCATGATCAGCTGAGGAAACTGTGTTTTAGGCACACTTAAGCACCCTCACGCTGTGCGGCTTAATGAGCAGTCTCATCTGCGCCTTCTAATATCACTGCATGCATATTTGAATATGTTTAATGAAAAGGCATGTCACGATTCTAACTTCAGTTTTCACTGAAGAAAAATTACTTCTGTGGACTTTATCAACTCCCAGTGAATGATAAACATAGTTTAAGACGAGTTTAGCCGCTGCACGTCACAGATGTGTGAACGGAGACTATTTTAGACTCATGGTGGCACCATTTAATCAGCTCTGTGATTTCTGGGTCAGAAAATCCACCCAACTGCCCCCAAAAGTCCTGTAAACATCAGCACAGCCATCTTTGCCACCTTTGGTCAGTTTATTCTTGCTGGAGCGAAACATAAATATGGAGTCAGAGATAAGGAATGTGCCACAATGATACCAAAAACATCCAGGTGTCCCATCTCCAACGGGAACATTTGGAGTGGTCGCTAACTGTAAGTGGACTGTCCTGGTTTAAACTCAGATATCTGATTTCAAAGAAAAGAGGCCATAAAAAAATTGTCCATTAATAAAAATAGGTTAAATGTTTTTTTGGATATGAGTCCACATATAAATAAGAAAATGAAATAATAGATCATTCAGATAATTAAACTTTTAAATAGAATTGGTGCTCTGTGGAAAATGAAAGCCTTTTATTCAGACTTCCAGCCACAGAGCATTAAAGATGAAACGCTGGATTTCAGTGTTAAAATGTGGAGTTAACCATATAAAGCAGAGCTCTGCTGCATTAAGTAATTGGGAATCTGCATTTTAACCGCATAAATCTCTTCAAATATCCGACACTGACAAGGATCTCAAATTAAACGACCTGCATTTTAAGTCACTGGCTTCAGACTGAAGATCATGAGCTGCCCGCTGGTTCCTCTTATACAAAAGCCAGCATTTCAATTTCAAAGCAGCGCATCTCACGGCCTCTTCTGCATAAATCTTAGCCCATCTCTCGACGGTGGAACAAATGAATGTCTTAAATTAAATTGGAGTCAATTAGGCTGTCTGCTATATGTAATTGGTTTTCTGGATGGATCAAAGAGCCATCTAAGGCCTGGATGAGAGAAAATGTGAGTGGACTCCAAGATGCAACAAGGGAACTCGGACTGAGGCGTTCCAGATGCTTCATCAAACAGTTTAGTAACAAGATATTACAGTTTTTGACCGGAGACCTGTGCAATCTTCATCTCATGGTCCAATTTCCACCTTTACTGCACTGCCAGCCCACTGATGGCCACACAGAGGGTGATTTACCTTACGGCGCTCTCTGCCGCAGTTACTTCAGAGTCAGAATTCAGACATCAGGCTCAGAGCATTACCCTCTGTTATCAAATTTCCATAGACGACTGGCAGTTCAATTTTGCAGCTCAGCAGAGCTTAATCCAAAAAAGCAGTTTCTGGGAAGTGAGGTTTCAGATTGAGCTCAGCTAAATGTACTGCTATAGTTCCTGCATCACGTTTGAAAGGAAGTGAGAGTCTACTGAGGAAGCTAGACCAGGCCTCTGATGCTGTGCTCCACCGGCTGGCTTCTTTATGAACATGAGATGTAATATAGTGTTTGAGAAGATGGCAGCAACCAAGACAAACTGTGTCAAATATTTTTAAAAGACACTAAACGAAAATTTCTGACCCTAGAAGCAGCATCAAAATGCAAAAGCAGAACACAACTAAGGATGCCAACAATGAAGTAAATACAATGAATGAATTATGATGATCTTAATGCTCACTTATAAACACTATCCAAAAGGTACGCCCACTCACACTTTGCGCTTTGACCAATATCAATCAGTCTCTTGCTGCCTTCAAACTGGTCCTGTCTCTGCTGCAATGGGCCATAATTTCCATGTTCACTCAGTGTATCATAGTTCCAGTTTTAATCAGAAACAGAAGTCTGCTGGGTCCTCCCAGTCTGCTCATCAGAAACCATCTCCACATCACATGAATTCAGACCTTCAGATGGGCTTTTTTCAGTTACAATTTCCAAGCTGTAAAGACTTTGATGTATGTAAAGGGCGAGGGTCAAAAACCGGTTATGTACAGTAGTGGTGACTTCAGACAGCACTCACCCTTTCCCACACTTTATGTATGACGCCCATCCCGTGCCTCAGTGAGGTTCAGAAACATGTGGTCTTCAGGAAATGGCCCAATGTTGTATAAAGTTATAATGTATATATTGTAATGGTCTTAAAAGTCATGAATCTGTAATAATGTTCTAAAATACATGTACCTTTCACCATGCATGTGGTGTATTTTTTATATAAACACTTCTCGACACATAATTGTAGCTACGGTGGCCACTGCAGGACAAACAAATCTGGCTGCTGCTGCTCTGTAGTGAGTGTAGGGAGTCCACCGTCTACCTCAGCTGTAATTATTCCACGTCTGTTTGAGGAGGCTGTAAAACTTTGTGAAAGTAGTCCGATACGAGTCGATGAGTCAGAGAAGCTCACTTCTGTCTGATGACAGCGATGCTGGGGGGGGGTCGAGGATATGCTGAACTTTTTGGTCAGTAAGCGCTGCTGCTAGCTGCTGCTAGCTGCTGTTAGCTGCTGTTAGCCAGTGTTTGTGAAACTTTCTTTGAAGTGGCTTTAGCATCGTTGGACTCAGTCAGTGAATAAACACTCCTACTCTGTGAGAATGTAATCAAACTGTTTATCAGAGCGAAAGTGTGATTGTTGTTGTTGTTGTTGTTGTTGTTCAGGCGGTTTATTGTTGAGTGTGTGCAGGTCACATGTCTAATCTGCTGACAAAAAGTCAGGAGATTTTTATTTCGAATGCTGTTATCTGACAGCTAATGCAGCTTGGTGTGTGGTTAATATCACTAACAGGAAGTTTGTATCCCAGATTTGGTGAGTGAAATTCTAGGATTTTATTTGGATTACTTAGCAATGATTAACAGGAATCTCTCTCTGTGAGATGCACCCATACAGATGCAGCTGACTGGTCACTTACAGATCCAAAAATCATCATGGAGGCGGCCAAAGTGCTCAAAGGAGAGAGACAAGTGAGTACATCTCCAACCAAAGGCTGATGTCAGCTGGCTCTGTCCACCAGGTGAACACCTGCAGGACTGCCAGGACAGGTGGGAAACAGTTACAGACTCCAGGCAAGTGAACAAAAAGCATGAAAGATTAAGAAAAACCAGAATGATCTTGATTGAATACATAGAGAGGAGTGAAACTAATGGAAAAACTATGAGTTGTGTTAGGCGATACTGTGTTTACTAAATGCTCTAAAAGCAGAATAACCATGAAGTACGATAATCCTGAATCTACAGCAGCTGTCCCAGTGTGAATGCTGTTTTTTCTGAGACAGGAGCAGCAGCACTTCAGACTGACAGATTCCCGGAAGGAGACGTCACTGAAGCACTGTGGTATTTATAGAAGAAGGAAAACATCCTGTTTACCTGCATGCAGTATTCATATTCCCAGTCTCCATCTTCTATTTCTAGATAGAGGAAGTTTTAATGCAGGTCGGCTCGCATGAGGTTTCGAGGAAGAGTGGCAGAGACTACATGACATCACATGTCAGCTGTGTAGCACCTCATACTCAGAGGAGAAATGCTCATTAATTGAGGTCAGGAGTGCTCTTTAACTGAACTTTTTTAATCCTTTTCAGCACATTTGTCTGCTCCTTTTAACACGGTGAAATGGAAGATTGTTCCCTTGGAGTCCTGTACTTAAATTAAACGCCTTATAATACGTCCCACCTCTTGTCACCAAGGTGGATAAAAATGCAGCTCCCTTGTCTGCTGCTGATATGGGTGGGGAAGGTCTCTGGGCTGCTTTTTTCATTAAATGGACCTATTATAGCTTCATCCGAGCCGCGGCGGCCGCTGCAATCTCATGTCAGTGGACTTGTCAATCAGAGCGTCCCCAGTCGAAGCCACTGATACCCATCTAAGTCCACTGGATACAGGGCTGAACAGTGGAGAGTGAGGGGTTTTCATAGACATAGTGAATCACATCTACTTCCCAGGAGTTAATTTGCATATACATAATCACCATATGCAAATCAGAGGAGTCAGCAGCTTATCTTTTCGGAGCAGTGTGTCCATTTGGATTTAGTTGAAACAAACAAACCTTTTTCAGGGTGATTGCCTGTTTCTGTGTTTTGGTTTTGCTGTACAGAAATCCTGCCGCAGTGAACACACACTGTACGTTTCACTGCTGATTTCCATCTACACCAGCAAAGACACGCACTGCTGTTTCCTGCTGTCCACACACCTGAGACCGAACCTTAACCCCGTCAAGCCCGAACCATGAAATAACTGGCAGAAAATGGAGTAATAATAATAATAATTTGCACATATGAATTTTAATTTGCATCACATTTGCAGTTTATTGCTTAAAAACAGCTCATGCATCAAAAATGACAGATTTGGCATTAAAGGGTTAAGGACACATTACTTTTACTTACTGGAGATGTGTCATGTGATCATATTGATAACGTAAGGAGCAACTTTGCAGCTTTATGCACTGAGAGCAGCTGCTGGTGTTTCTCTTGCTGCCAGAAGCACCGATTATACAAAATCTTTGGGATCTCATACACAGATATCAACTGCAGAGCCTGTAAGTCTGTAATTCCCAGCATGCTTTGTTCCTTCTCACTTCTTTATAAGCTCTCACCACTGCTGACCAGGAGACGCTCCGACTGTCTCACCGGCTGTAAGAATGTTTTATTATAATATACCATTCATGGATCCAACATGCTGATGACAACTGACTGTACCCAGAATAATTCATATGTTTTCTTGATATGCACCATTGTTAAAGGTACAGTCATAAATATACGGTGATTAAACTGATGCATTCTCATAGACTTAGAATTAATGCTCCTGTGTGAAAAGGTAACTGCCCCCTAAACCTAATCATGTTATGAACAGCAAATTTTTATATATTTTTAATGGACTAACCCTTTAACACCAAATGTAGTGCAATTTCTCATCTTTCAGAAACGGTTTGAATTTTTCCGATAGGACGGTCGTGTAATTACGATAATTCAAAGTTGGTTTCATCAGCTGTCTCAGTTCCGTTAAAGGGTTAATGAATGACATCATCATTTTAAAACTGCATTTTGTATTTACTCAGTTATCTTTGAGTAATATTCACATTAGTTTGATCTGAAATATTTTAACTGTGACAAATATTCAGAATCGTGTCTTTATTATATCACAGTCAGACTCCCACTAATTACTGCAGTTCTGTCCATTTTCTCGTGTAATTTTTCATAAAAGAGAACAAAATCAGATTCCAGTTTCAGTGTGAATGCTGTGGAGCCAGGAGTCGGTGCCCAGTGGAAAGCAGTTAATTGACATTGACTGTTGCATGCCTACAGGACACCGATGGAGCCGCGGCTCTCCTGCTGCCTAAGTGCCGCTCAGAGGGCACAAAGGCTGCTCGATTTGAAAAAGCTACCTCAGAACATGAATGCTAATGGAATTGATTTATACCTCCATTTCCTGCAGGGAGACTTATGGACTTTCATTGCTGAGCTGAGACCCTCGTGTGTGCTCAGAAGTCTGAAGTGGTTGAAACCATCGGAGGCGCTGCAGTCTGCAGACCGCGTGAACAGGATGGCACACACAAAGACACGTGTTGGTGGTTCGAGGTGTGTTTTAATTCAGTAAAACTTTGAGTGAAGGGAAAGAGGAAACCTGTTCAGATTTCATTTAGCTAAACTAGCCAGCCGGGAGCTCAGTAGTAATTTAGCAGCCTCCAGTCTGGCTACAATCAGAACGAATGGGCTTGAGTTCAAATATAACCGACATCCAGACTGAGAATGGGGCTTAAAGCTTAAAGCTGAAGTTTCATGCAGCAGAAAAAGAAAAAGACCATCTTTGATACTTTGACCTATAGATCTAAAACATCACAAACATCATGTGATTATGATCAAACACCTCTTTCTTGGAAATACTTGGAAATTTGGACAAATCTGCAGGTCACAGTTTACATCAGCACCGGTGCACCAGGGCTAGTGCTCCACCTCAGAGAGACGCTCTCCACTTATTTTACTAATAAAATCCAGTTTACCAGATTAACACAACTCTGATTACGTGCTGCTTAATGTGTTCTGTGACTCTGGAAGAAGCTCCAAAATACTCCGTTTATGCCATCGTTATATTTGTTTGTAACTTTAAAGGTTATAAATTAGTGTAATGCGTGGATTCGGACCATCCTGCAGACATGGGTGGGAAAACTTTTCACTGGTATGTTAGTGTGTCTGTAACAGCAGACACTGTTCACCATGTTTAACTTTATTCATGACATTTTAAAAATACACAAAAAGTGTTTTTGAATTTACAAAACAAACTTATAAATCAGAGGGATTTATGCATGGATAAAATGCGCAAAGCTTATTTTGAATAAATTTTTGGCATTCAGTACTTTTTATATGCACAAATGTTCAGATTGTATTTAGTTGTTAATCTTAATATAAGTAATATACAGCTTCTAACGCAGTCTTAAATGCTAATAATAACGACCTGTCGGTGGGAGTGTTTATGCGTGAAGAGCTGGCAGAGCATAAATCGCTCAACATCTGTTGGAACAGACAGACACCCCCCCCCCCCCCCCCCCCCCCCCCCCCCATGTGCTCTGCAAACCACATGTGGTTTCTGAAGTGCAACAGAATGCAACCAAATTGCCTGACGCATCAGACAAGTGAAAATACTATTATTTATGTGCCAACAGAGCAACTGGATACATTAATGTGTTTGTTATTCTTGACAAAGGCTGCGAGTGTGTGAAACGCACAGAGAAGGATGAAGAATGCCGGCGCACCGTTACAGAGTGGGAGGTAAATGAATGACAGGCTTTGCACAGGAAATGCTAAAAGGTGATGCGCGAAGCCTTTTGGATGAACTTCTTTTAAACATCTAAAATCATGAGATAAGCAATAAACTGATTCATTTTGTTTCACTTTCAGCTCTCAAACTGAAGCCGCAGCAAACGTCATCCCCCGATCCCTCCGCGGCGTCCCTCCGTTATCGTCGATTTGTTTGATGTAAGAGGTTCGCTCATACCCATATCACACACCCACTTATGGCACACAGTGCTGTTTGCATCTCTTTGATGTCTATATACTCACTGTGACACGATCACATGTCAGGTCTCCCTCCAATCACGATTTGAACGACACACTGCATTCTGTTTACAGCCCTTTTCGCTTTTATTGAATAGATGCTGAAATTCCTTTTGAGAAAAAAAATGTAAAGTAAAAAATGCACAACAGTCATGTGGAGATGACAAACAGGAGTGACTGACACACACAGCAACATGGGAAATACATTAAAGGTCTTTGCACATACTTAGGATCCGTGAGGGATGATCCCACCTCCCAGAAATACACTACATCACTCTGTCATTCCTTCATATATTAGTTTTTTCTCTCTTCTTAATTGTTCACAGAGGGAGCCGAAGACTTGCTGCAGAACTATCTGAATGCAGAAACACAAGACGATGAAAAATTATATGAAATCACTTTATTCTCAGTGTGCGGTGATTCCATTTTTGCAGGAAAGTTACAGACTGAAGTATTCGTCTAAAATGGCATGCAGTGAGGCTAACAGGTGGAGCTTTGAAACACAGAGAGGACACAGAACGATTATATCAACAACCTTGCCTACATCGCACACCATAAGCATGCATACATGTTGGTCAACAAAGGGGGGGGGTGAGAAGATTTTGCAGTACAAAAAAATTACACCAAATGAACTTTTTTTTTTTTGTTTTTTCTGAAAATACCAAGCACCAGAGGACAGGACCAGCTACAGACAGGAAAGAAAAAATACTGCACCAGACTAAGAATCTTCTCAACAAGTACAGAAAAGAGACAGAAACGTCAGACGGTTACATTCAAGTCACATCACAGGAGTTTTTTTTTCTCTTTTTTTGTGCCATGTTTCACAGGCAGCTTTTTAATTCTATTAATGGCTGTATGAGCGGCACAAATGACTGACCGGGGTTCTGACACAGGATACTGATTACGCATGACTCGGGCAGTTTGTTTCGGCAGTGATCAAAAAGCCATTTGGAGCGCAATCAGCTGACATTTACAAGATGATGGGAGATGAGTTTATGATGGCGTCAGCAGATGAGAAGCGAAGGCTGATCTGAAAGACTCACTGGTAGCCTGAAAGAGTGCGCACGCTGACGATGTTTGCTAAGGTGTCGCTGGGAGTCCTTTACAGGGGCAGTAATCGTAGCTGTCGAGATTGTTTTTGGGCCAAAAAACAGAAATATGACTCATAAATAAAGGTTGTAGCTATAAACCACTAGCAATGAAAATAATAAATTCTTTAGCCAAGAAGCTAATGAGACACTAGGTGAAGGCTAGTTATGGTTAACTTCAATAAAAACGTAACCAGAATACCTGAGAATTTCAAAATAAATCAGATATGCAGTAACTTAATAGGAATGACACCCCTTGTGTAAGTCTGACACTACCACCACTATTCTTTGGTTTGACTGAAGAACTGCTGCGATGATGGATTCGAGTGCATGAAAGAAACACTTACTGGCTTCTAACTGCTAACACACTGTTGGAACAGAGGCTGGCAAAGGCAGTTTACAGACACGATAAAATCACAGGAAGTCCAATAAATGTGCTCTACAGGGGACCTTACCACACCGTGCCATGTTTTTTTTTTTTTTGTTGTTGTTTTTAACATATTCAGCATATATATAAGTGTGTGTGTGTGTATAGACTATGATTACACAGCTCACAAAACACAGAGAGAAGCTAAGTTTCCCTTTGTCTACGCCACAGAATTACAGGAAAGCAGAATCAGTGTCGCTTCATGTTTAACTAGCTTAATAAAAACAGTCATAATGTGGCAAAACAGCTGGTTTCCAAACCCCTACAGCTACTGTGGATCACTAAAGGACTTTCCAACTAAATGTGTCACAAGATTTAACTGATCACTGCAAACAGCACATTTATGATTTCCCCTCGACTTCACGCGGGATTTTCCTACACGGCAGCTAAAATAACTCTGCAGTCATTTTTTTTTTTTTTTTTAAGTGTGAATTTGATTCACTGTAGCATCAGTTTTTGGGGTTATAACAGCATCAAATTGAAGTTATTCACTGTGATGCACTTGTGGGCTGAAAAGGCATTTACTGAGGTGCAGTGTGAATCTACGTTCATGTGTTACCAGCTCGAGTCTGGTGGAATGTCTGAAATATCTGGAATGTTTAACGAGACGCGGGGAATGGTGGAGAAATCTTTTAAAAAGGCAGAAAAAGCTGATTCCTTCCTTCTCTTTAAATGTGAGCCTGTACAGCCCCCTGAAAGGCCGAGTAAACTCTGCAGGGCGGGTAAGTGTTTGCTCTTGTGCGATGGTGGAGTTTAACGTGTGGCTCGAAGCTTTGATTTGTGCACCTCCATCTGCCTCTTTGTAAGTTTACACACAAATCCTGGATGCTCCATGTTCCCAACATTCAGTAAATCATCTCTTTGCTTTAATCATATATGTCTGACCTACGACGGCGTCACTGTTACTGCAGCTGAGACACTCCTGTCACTGACTAACATTGAGGATTAACTTTAAACACACAACAATGAAGATTGTCTGTTATTGCTGATTTGGGACTTCACTCCCATCAGTCAAACCAACGCACACAAGACAACTTCATCTCGAACAATATATTGCACTATTGTCACTGTCTGTTCACATGTTGTGTATTCACAACATCATTGTGTTTGGGAAGTTTCTCTTTAGATATAAAATAATGAAAATGTTACGATTCAAAATGAGCTAGCCTGGCCAAACTTTTACATTTCCTACTTCAAAAAGGAGAGTGAGCGACACCAAAGACGGAAGAAAACTTTTAAATTCAAGAATATGTAACCAGTGAATTTATAGAATTTTAAGAGTTTTATCCTACTGTTTATGGAGAACATTTACAGTTTCCTCCATGGAAGAACGTTTTAGACACAAAGTCAGCTGCTGCTCACTGTACAGGATGAGATGTGAACCAAATCAAAATGGAAAACCAGTTATTGCCTCAAATTTCAGTGTATTTAGCTTCATCGTAACAAAGGAAATGTATCCATATATGCACGTCACAACAGTTTACTGCATGCTTAAAAAATAACCCAAAACAAATTTCAACTAAATTCCTTCACGTTTAAGGTTTACAGACGGTGTTCGTATTACACATTCACCATAAACCAATGAGAACATGAGGACAGTTCATGGGGCGGAGCCTAACAATGAAGAACCAATAAAAATGAGAGTTTATATACAATGTATGTATCAAATATTAGCAAGAACATAACAGGACAATTCAATTTGATTTTGATATGATTTGGATAATTTCTTACAAGTTAAAAATATGGCTTATACTCTTAGTTATCTTGTTATACGTCATATTTCACTCATATATAGTACTCTTTTTATATAACCGAGGCTATTTACAAACAAAAAGGGTGGATGATGGTGATTCTGGCTGTGTTCTAAGTGCCGGGCATGTTGGAAACATGGCGTCAGTTTGCCTTAAGTACAGATATTCGATCTGTGTGGGTGTTGCATACTTTTTAAAACAGGATAATAATCATCAAGGAAGATCTCTGTTTGATATTAAAAAGTATGAATCACTGTCTGAGATCAGATAGTTTAATTTAAGGTCAAAATCACAGCATGTTGTAACTCCGGGACACTTAGAAGGGGTGGGAGGGAGGTGAAGAGAGGTGTGGCTGCAGCTCGGAGGGGGGGGCAGGGTGGTACAGCATTGATCAGATGAACATTGTAAGAAGTTAACCATTTTTCGCCCAGAACACTGTTACTTTTTATTGAACATATCCATGAGTGGTGCGGGGATGAATTTCATGACCGTATCCACGATGCTCTCCTCTTCCTCCTCGTCGCCACAGCCGGTGGGAACTGCTTTTTTCGGGCGGGTGAGGCTACCCTCGGAGGCCTGCTCCATAGCAGCTGCTGCTTCAGCCTCCTTCTCCTCTTTCTTCTTGATGCCATACTGGACAAAAAAAGGGGGGAAAAAAGAGAGTGGGTTATCACATGAATGTCCTCTAAAGGTTGTAGTAACCATGAGAGATGGAAGATGGATGTTACAATAACGCCACAAAGTCTGTTTAGGGAGGAGGTCGGAGCAGACAGATGGAAGATAAATTGTAACACGGCTCCTGGTTCAGGAAGTCGGTGTTATTTCTTTTAACTGCTTAATTTTGTTACCGTAATGAAAGAGTACTGTTTTTATACCCAGATTCATTCCTTTTCCCTAAAACTGAGCTGCTTTTGTGCCTAAATTTTTACTGTAACATTGACACATACAGCCAGTTCTTTTATTGTTTATTTATTAGTGTCTGCACATAAAAAAGTAACTTGTTTTGCTTAAACGTTACCAAGCAATGAGTAAAAAAACGAGTGAATGTGAAACCAATAAGCCACTGAAATTCTTCCACAGGACAGCGTCCTCACTGACTACCACACCACCCCCAAACTCCTGATCATAAAGATCCTGATCAGAAAGATCCTGATCATAAAGATTCTGATCATAAAGATCTGCAGTCGCTCAGAGTCTGATGTTTCTGCAGCTCCTTAAAGTTTGCTTTAACGCCGGTGACGAGGCTTCCAGAGAAACTCGGAGTCACTTCAGAATATCCATTTCTGCTCTAAATATAGAAACATGAAGACATGAATATTTCAAGCACTGGAAAGCAATTAGTATCCTTATAAAGTAAAGCGAGTTCCTTCATTTGCACGGCTTAGCTTCAGGCTCCGCCCACATTAAGATGACCATAACGTACTGTATGCAGCAACCTTTTAGGTTGGAACCCATTTCTGCGATTAGGTGTAGAAAGAAATTTAGGGTGGTTTTTCATTGTTTGAGTTTTTGTTGGTGTGCATGGACGCTTTAACTGCTGCTGGCTCTAATTTAACCTTCCTGGATATTTTATGTACCAATTACAGAGGCAGAGGCACTCAGCAGGGGCTCTGGACATCGTTTGCTTCTAAAAGCCAATTTTTTGAGACTACCACTAAATCAAGAGTGTGTTTGGAGAACAACAAGCTTTTTAAAGCATTAAAGATATCAGCTGGGAAATACGTTCCACTGCTAACTCCTGCAGTCGTACTGTCTGTGCATGAAAGTTAGTGTGGAAGTAACTTTAAGGTTGATGTGCTAAGAAATAACAAAACAGTGTGAACATAACACAAAGCAAATAAATGTGGACAGAGTGAAATCATTTCTCACTAATGCAGCTTGTTAGTTCGAGCACCGCAGTTGAACCTGAAGATTTTACAAATTCAAAATAGATGGGTGGGCTGAATTTGTTGGGATTGGGAAACCAGGATCATGACCTCAATTTCGGCATTAAACCTGAGGATCATGTCCAGCACGGTGCATTTTGTGTACTTGTGGTGGTCGACTGGGCAAAAATCAATCCAGCTGGACTGCAAGGAAAAGGTTGCAGAGCACAGGGAGGTCAGCAGGCCGAGTGATGGTTGATCTCGAGGCAGAGAAGTGGAAAATGAGCTGCACTCCTCCATGACCTCTTGACTGCTTTGCCAGGCACACACTAATGTGATTCTGTGGCAGTAAATATCTTAGAGGAGTCGTAGTGTCCATTTCCACTGCAGAGAGGTGCACGGGGGCATCAGTGGGTGTGTTTGTGGAGCAGAGCTGCACGGCTGAGGCAAACGGGACATTTCTTTCAAATACCGTGGCTTTAAATATTTTTGGGTTTTCTGCAGCACAAATGTTTGCAGGTCATTAATTCAATAATATTTGCTGTCATGACTAAACCGCTCTTTTGTAAGATTTAATGTTTTTCAAGAAACACCCCAAGGGAAGTCTCTTTGACGTTTGAGCCTCAAAGACTTGATGACAAGTTAAAAAATGAAACGAGGTCATTAAAAATAAATGCACATCAAAGGGCTGAATTGTTTTCATTGTTACAACAGAGTCGGCACGCTGACAAAGATCGGCAGCTCGGTGCCGGCCGGTGGTCTTTTTCTGCTCTAACATTTTCCTTAATGCTGGACTTGAAGGAGCCGGTCAGGATGGAGGTCAGATTATCTAACATGAACTGGTCTCTAAACCAACAGCCTACTTAGAACAGTTCCCATGATGAGAGGGTTTTATTGGACTATTTCAGGGTTGAATAGGGTGGGGCCTACACCAGGTATCACAGGGAAAGCGTCGGGGTACACCGTGGACAGGTTCCCGTCCATCGCAGGGCCAACACATACCGACAGATTCATGTTTACTGATGTTGATTTGCCAAGAAGGATTTTAGATATTATTTTCCAATTAAGTCAGTGCATTTCTGACATACCCCACATGTCATATCATATGGTTCAGCTGGAGGTTTCTTCTGTTAAAAGGGAGTTTTTTCCTTCCTACTGTCACCAAGTGCTGCTCATAGGGGGTCGTTTTAACAGTCTGTATTATTGTAGGGTCTTTACCTACAATATAAAGCGACTGTTTGGTGTGATTTCGTGCTGTATAAATAAAATTGAATTGAATTGAATCTCAAAGATACGCACAAGCTGGTGCTCGACATCGATGCAGCGGCACAACATTTAATGGCTATAGTTAAGTGGATCTCACTCACAGCTCATCATGTGTACATGCTTGTGAAAGGTCCCTTGAGTACACTGGGTAATGTAAGCCACAGTTTTTTTCCCAAGTAGTTTTTGTTGCCTAAAACTAAGTTTTTACTGGAAGTCAGTGAAAACTAAGCAAAGCAAAATAATAAAATAAAATAATATTGAACACAAACTGCAGTCAACATTTGATTCGCTCCCCTGCCGCCCCTCCAGGCTCCAAAGGGCCTGTCAAAGGTCCAGTGGGAGGTGGATGTAGTTGCTGTTTTATAGAGGATGCTTTCCAGTGTCTTTAACAGTACAATTGAGCCTAGATGTCTCTTTAATTGCAGACAGCTGTAATGACAGAGTTGTTTACAATAAGTTGTAGATTATCACAAATTCAAGCCAAAAAATTATATTAAACACACTGCATTTGCTGCAGCTTGCAAATGTGGGAATACCCATGTATAAAACTTAAGCAATGAATCTTAAAATTGTGCAAGATAGAGAAACAAAGTATCCAGATTGGGTGGGAGGGGATGTCTTAGTTCAGCACCTAAGAAAAGCTTCATCTGGCTTCATGACAGGAAAAACATTGGTGTAATTGCTTGATGTAGATCTCTTCTATAGCTCCCTCTGTTCCCACTGTTTGTTCTGCGCCTCCCCTCCTCGGTGCTCCGTCTCAGGCCGTCTGCCTCGCTCAGTCTCTCTCTCTTCTCAGACTTGTTCCACAGAAACAAAGACTTGCGTCAGCTGAAACAAACTCAGTCACGCTTAGTCAGCCCCTCTCCACTTGCTATAATCAAACACTTGCCAAAGATATCCTGTCATATCTCGTTCTTTTTCGCCTCTTTTCCACTATTGTTTCAAAAGAAAGAAAGAAAGAAAGAAAAGTGCTGGGACTCAGCAGAGTTTGGAGTTGATCCCCAAACTCCAAACACAGTTTTACAAGAGCTACACTTAGAAAAGTTTTAGTCATCCTGGGAGCTCTCAAAGAGCATTCAAGTCAAATATCCAAAGCCTCATTAGCAGTGTCAAGGGTACTCCTGCAAGCTGCAGACACTTCGATCATTTAATAGCTCACTACAACTTAATGAAACATTACATTAGAATTGACTAAAGATGGGGTTATCATGGTGATGTAAAAAAGGACCACTGAGACAAGAAAATCCCACTGAACACTCCACAGCTGAGAATGTTTGAAGAATCTGCATCCGGTAATTTCAAGAAAACAAACCCAATCAGAGCGCCGAGGGTTAAAACACACCATAGAACTAATATGATTTTGGGTTTAACAAAGTACTGCTCGCATTATTTTTAAAAACATCAAATTAGCTCAAATTTTTTCCCCGTGATTTATGACCTTTAAGAGGTCACACTGTTAAAGACAGCAAAGACCAAACAAAGCACTGATATTCAACCAATGCAAACGATGTTTGTTCCTATTCGACCCCTATGAGCATTTCCAAAATGAGCGCCCCCTACAGGTGGCAGGAGACAATGCAACCTGATAGTGTGACATGGCATCTAAACTACAGCCCACTGTGTCATGTGGCTGTGGCTCAGGAGGTAGAGTGGGTCACCACCTAATCAGAAGGTTGATGGTTCAGTCCCTGGCTACTCCAGTCTGCATGCCAAAGTATCCTTGGGCAAGATATTGAAACAGGTGTGAATGAGGTGCATTACATGAAGCACTTTGAGTGTTAGAGTAGAAGAGTGTTATACAGGAACCAGTCCATTTAATGTTTAAGCTTATCCATATTTATGTATTTGTCTTATATTTACTGAGCATGTTAATAATGTAACTTAATTTCATGAAGTAGGTATCGTAGGTACGTAAAAATGTGCGTAAGGCTGCTTTTTAAAGGAGGACAGGCTTATATTAATGCCAAGTAACAGACTAATGAACCCAAAACTGACGCACAAACTTCTCAGACAGTCGCTCAAACAGCACGAAGGCAGCAGGAAGGTCCAGCTCAGAGTCATCAGACAATGACGGGTTACAGTCAGGAAAGAAAGCGTAACCATGATTTTAATGCTGCACAGTTGGGCAGTTTTAATGTTACTCTATGGAAACTGTCTGAGGAATTGCAGTTTTGGGTTTTTTTTTTTTTTTTTTGGTTTATATAAATTTTCAGAAGAAAAAAACAGCACATCTGCACTGGCTGAATACCTACGACTGCAGCAGCAAGATGACCAAGATAGACACAATCACAGTCTGACACACTTTGTTTCACAGAAGTGCTAAAAAGCACATATTTCTAC